>NW_012079745.1:0-670 GCF_000956235.1 Wasmannia auropunctata
GCGTTTAGAAGCTCCCAACGGCAATATAGCGAAGCGATAATCGCAGCCAAAAGGAACAGCTAGAGAAACTTCTGCAGAGACATTGAGAGCGCTCCAGAAGCATCCAGGCTATGCAAAATTCTCAGTAAAGAGGACTCATCCCACCTGGGCTGCCTTAAGCTCCCCAATGGGAAATACACAACATCTATTGATGAATCACTCAGACATTTAATGTCGACTCACTTTCCAGGTTTTCGGGAAAACTCCAACGGCAGCAGGTATGGGACAACACCCAGGGCTGAATATAAGCCTAAGGCATGGTCCCTAGCGGCGAGGGTCATACAACCAAGTGGGGTCGAATGGGCGATCAAGACCTTTGAACCCTACAAGGCACCAGGACCAGATGGCATCTTTCCTGCCCTATTAAAGGAGGGAAGGAGTGCGCTGATGGGTCCACTAACAAAGATACTAAAGGCTAGCATAGCCCTCAGGCATGTATCACAGGCTTGGAGCGGGACGAGGATCGTCTTCCTACCCAAACCAGGCAGAAACGGGCATATTTTGGCCAAGGACTTCAGACCTATCAGCCTTACATCCTTTGTCTTAAAGACTCTAAAAAGACTGGTGGATAGGTTTCTAAAAACAGGACCGCTGGTTGAAAAGTCTTTATCTGCTTCTCAATACGCCTATA
>NW_012079746.1:0-343 GCF_000956235.1 Wasmannia auropunctata
AAACATTTTGTTATTTATCAACATAATATTTCCATTTTTTAATATTTTAATAAATTATGCCAATATACATGCTGGATAATATTATGTTATAAAAGTGATTTTATGTTATAAAAATAAATTTCCATAGAATGTACTATATATTGAAATCGATATCTTTGCAGAATATCTCAATTCTCGCAATTAAATTAAATAATATTCTTTTTAATAATTATTTAAATATCTCTATAAATATTTAAATAATTTCTTTAATTAATGATAATTCTTCAATGGTTATTCTTTAATATTTAAAATGTTTTTATATTACGTATAACAAATACAAAGTCTTTATTTACAAAAGTTATAA
>NW_012079747.1:0-4221 GCF_000956235.1 Wasmannia auropunctata
ATTTTCAAAAAACTCCCTAGAGCAAACTAAAACGCGGAAAGCCAAAGGGCTTGCGGTAGGTGGTAGAGGGGGTCGTAATCTATCCATTAAAAATGATAACCAACAATATTTTTTCCACTGACCCGGCCTTAACCTATATATATAGTTTAACAATTTTATTAATAAAGAGCTTCGGAACGTGGCTCGAAACATTATATAAGCTTTATAAGTTTAACAATTTTATTAATTAATGACGGAATTTGCGCAATTAGAGAGTAAACAAGAGATTGTTTCTACGCAAGTCCCATTTAATTGTGCTGAAGTGGCTGCGAGAACTTTAATCTTTCCTGGACCAAAAATATTTTTTATATTATTTTATTTTACAAATTTAAAATTTTTACCAAAGAGTTGTGAGATCCCGTTTTAACTTACACGAAAATTTGCTAACAGTCGTTAACAGTATCTCGTCGGTGCTTGCTATAATAATATATATTAATATATATATAATTTTATTTAAAACTGCATTTTTATAGTTATCATCCGTGTTTGATTATCCAGAGAGGAGGTAAAACAGTTGAAAAAAAAAATGTAACTTAATGTATGACAATATATATACATATATATAGATATATACGATGTTATAACATTTTAAGTATTCATTCTTATTTATAATGCATTTATATAATAAAAATCATAATTTTAGTAATACGTATTATTCAAAATTATTAATCGCAAATTTATATCAAAGTCGATAACATCGACAGTCAGCAATTACCTCCGCTTAGCTCTCCACTAGGGCGCTTTGGCCGGCACGAAAATTTGCCCAGGATAACTGACGGAATCTTTAACAGTTCTCATCGATGGATAAAATAAGTGAAATATGGAAAAAATTTATAAAAGGTTCTCAAGAAACATTTGGTAAAATAAGCGAAATACGGCCAAATGTATAACTTTTTTTTTTGCTTGATAGAAATCAAATATATTTTTAGTCACTGTTTTCAGTCTATTTGTCACTTATGAACATGTGATAAGCATACAACCTATACAAATTATACATGTATGTATTCTTCGTGCGATTGATACATTTATTTATACAAGTCATTATTAGATTACGTGCAAATGTAAGATTAAGAACATAATCTTAGAGTACTTCCATACTATCTACGTCTACTCCAATATCGAGAAAATCATCGGTATAATCTTGAACTTGTCTCTGTACCAGTGGATGTTCGGAATGATCTGGATCATCCGTTACAGGACTGGGTGGTGGGTTTGATACCGTACGATCAGAATCTACTGGCATTCTGTCCATGCCTTCGCCACGTCGTAATCTTGCTTCCTCTGCAATTTGTCTCGTCGAGAGTTCTGCTCTTGTTAATAAAGCTGGTAAATCTTTTTCAGATCCATCTACGATTTCGAAACAAATTATATATTATATATTATTAAGAAAATAAAGGAATTTATAAAAGAAATGCAACGTAGCACAAATTATATAGGTGCTATATTGCATTTCGTTTATATTTGATTTATGATGGATATTATAATTTACCTTCGAAACTTCTCATTAATTCCTGCTCCCTCTTCTGTCGTCCTGAATTGCTAGTTTTCTTTCTTTGTTCGCTGCTCTCTTTTTGGTCGTAATAAAATATCTCCCTTATTTTTTCCTGAGGAATATGTTTGTCATTTTTTACCAACCAAAAATATACTCCGCCGGCAGTCCTTCTACGAGATCCATTCATTATTAACATTCCTCCATCTTCTTCAATCTTCTTCGTTTTTTGGAAAAAATCAATGGCTTTCTGTTTACCAATTGTGTCCACCACTCGTCCTACATAAAACACAAAACACGTTATAAATGCAATAGATATTTATTTAAATGTAAATAAACAGCATGTATTATATGCATAAAACAAAAAAAGTTGACAATTCTTTTTAATAACATACAATTTGTAATTAAATAACTGTTATACATGTTATTGTCATACAATCAAATCGAAACGAGAATCTTCTTAATTTTAATAAAATTTATTATTGTATTAACTATATCGATACTTATGTGACTCAATTTGAAATAAAATTATTTTTATTTATTTATAACTTAAAAACTAGTAATGAATATATTGGACATTTTCTTAAAGTTATACATACATACATATGTAATATATACATATATATATATATATATATATACATATATATATATATATATATATATATATTTAAAGATAAATAGATATATCTACTTACTTATGAGAAGTTCTTTTCTTTCACTGAGTTTATTGGTTATATCAGTAGCAACATCAGCATCTGTTGAATCTACAGTTGTAGATAAATCTGCTATTATTCTAACCGAACCTTTCTGACCATCCAAATCCATGGAATTTCTCCTTTTTCCTAATCTAAATTTTACATCACGTCTGTCTGAATTGGTTCTTTTATTGGACAATCTGTGTTCGTTGTCTTTTTCTTCATCAGAACTATTGTTATTACGAGGTTCCCTGCCATTCCCTGCATACCGTAGAGTAAAATTATAACTTTCAACACTACGTTCTTGATACAACTTTTTGGTGACGCCGCATGACGTTAAATCTTCGGTCAAAGATTCCTCCTGCATTTGTGTGCACCATACTTTGTATTTTTTGTTCTTGGTTGTCAAATCTTTCCACAAATGCTTATTCTTTTTCAATTTAAGTTTCGGTTTTTTGACATTAGCCTGTGTGGAATCTGAATCAGAATCACTTTCAGAATCTGCAGAGTCGTCAGATTCATCGCTGTATCGCATTTTTGTAGATAAGTCTACGACAGGTGTCTGCTTTACATGAGGTCTTTGCAAAATTTTATAGGTTCCAAAGACATCGCTGAGCTGAAAAAAATATAACGATTATTCGTTAATACCAAAATAAATTTATGTAATAACGATGATAATAATCCATGAGTCTAAAACATTATGTAAATAACAAAGCACAATTTGTATCAAAGAAAGATACAATATTTTTTAGATATCTAATTAATATGCTTTAGTAAATGTTACAAGTTTGTCTAGGCATTTGAAGGAATAAAAATTAATATTACTTCATCAACACTTTGTACTTTGTTTTCTTCTGCCTTATTTTATATAATCGTAATACATTCTGCATTGCAATATATGTATCAAGCCTACATGATAAAAATAATTACATTAAGGTAGAAAATTATATAAGTTTCAAATCAATAAATTGGAAAATAACATTGATTTATTCGATTTGTATGAGGTTAGGAGTTCTTGTAATGTTGTTCCATCGGATGATGGGTTTGCGTTTTTAACCTCTCCTCGAGGTTATATGACGCCTCCATGTATGAGGTTATATTTGTATAGGTTACATTGATTATTAAACAAAAATTTGTAAATATCTAACCTCATCGTCGATGATTTCACCATCTTCTAGCTCTAATGGTTCCGCTTCCATTTTCTTGAGTTGAAAATATTTTTTTTGTGCTTTCTTTATAAATAGAAACGACGTATTACACACACGCACGCCTGCGCGCACACACACACCCACGTAACAAAGTTAATGCTTCAATTTATCAAAGAGGCAAAGGCCCTTTGTTTTTTCTCGCAACGAAACCTTAATATTTACCACTGCATTGTGTATGCTTGTATCTGATTTCCACAACGCAATGCAAAATTTTCGTTACATTTGCTTATTAAAGACAATGTAAAGAAATTCTTATTCCAAGTTCAACTTCCGAATAGTAAAAATCTCATATGAAATCAGTGGCTGTGTTCAGGAATCGAAACATCTGAGTGAGCGCTCAATAATTCTTTATTATGATTTCTACACATGGATCCAATGTAGGATTAGGTCTGTTCACGTTGCTTGCACTTTTAGTACTTACATATTCTTCGCTTTATCTATTGTAGAACGAGAGAATCTATTGTAAATCAATATGGTGACTTTATGCTAACTGCTCATTGGTCTAGCCGCCTTATACTATGCTCATACTTTGTTATACATTTCGTGTTTTCTGGGCCTAAAATCGGGAAATACACATGAAATACATAACAACTTAAGAGAAAATTCACATTTTGACAGAAAAGTAGAAAACAGAAGAGCAAAAGCTAATCGAACTCGCGCTGGAAGCAAGAAAAGCAGAGCAGATACTGTCCACTACCAGCGCGAGTTCTAATTGGTTTCTGCTTTTCTGTCAAGATGTGTGTTCGCCCTAAGGCTGCGTTTCGTTTGGCGCTTACAGCTGGTTACA
>NW_012079747.1:4409-23723 GCF_000956235.1 Wasmannia auropunctata
GTAAATCGTAAGCCGTAAGAAATTGACCAGTCACAATCGAATATGAGAAGAATAATCGACTGTGATTGGTTAATTTCTTACGGCTTACGACTTACTACTCTCATTGTAGATGGACCTTAAGTGTTAGGCATAGTTGTAATATTGACCAATCACAATCGAAGAATATTTGACTGTGAATATTTGAACCGGGTTTTATTTCCATTGTAAACGACTCTTAAAAAGTGTCAAAGGAATGTCTACTGAAACATCTTGACAGTTGACATTAAATGTGAGGATTTAATAAGTGTAGCTAATATTAAATCTCCCGTTTTTAAGTGATTTAAACATGCCGTGCTGGTATTATGAAAAGAAAGAACTTCGCAACACACCGTCTATTCAGGATGGTATCGATTACGAAACAGAATGTAGATATCGAAAAGAAGGCGCACGTTTTATAATAGATACTGGTACAAAAATGGATTTAGGTTATAACACAATGGCAACGGGTGTTGTTTATTTTCATCGATTCTACATGTTTCATTCGTTCAAAAATTTTCCACGATATGTAAGTGCATTTAAGTGCGCATATATGTATATATATTTAGTATATTATGACTATATAAATTAATTACGTGTGTCAACATTTGTGTGCATTAAGATATAGTATATGTCTCGGAGTCTCAAGAGTGACATTATTATCTCTGATCTATATCTAGGTAACGGCTTGCTGTTGTTTACTCTTAGCTGGCAAAGTTGAAGAAACTCCAAAGAAATGTAAGGACATCATAAGGACTGCCAAAACTTTAGTATCGGAACAAAAATTTATGACGTTTGGAGAAGATCCCAAAGTAAATTATTCATTTTATCCTGAAGAGATGTTTCAATGTGTAACATTTGTACCTACATCAAGTTTTTTTTTTTCTTTTCAGGAAGAAGTTTTGATCTTGGAGAGAATTTTATTGCAAACTATTAAATTTGATTTGCAAGTGGAGCATCCATATAGTTATTTACTAAAATATGCAAAGTGTTTGAAAGGTAATTTAAATGTTGCATTTATTGTAAAATTATATAGAACATTATTACTAGATGTTTTATCGAAATGTATAGATGTTTTTAAAGAAAATTTTGTTCTATTTATAGGTGATAAAAACAAGCTACAAAAGATGGTACAAATGGCCTGGACATTTGTTAATGATAGGTATATGAATATATAAAGCAATAATAAAAATATTATTGATTGCATTGCATTGCACCTGTTATCCTACGTATTGATATTTTGTATTAACAAGATCGTATTGTATTGTTTTGCTTTTAGTTTATGTACCACTTTGTCGCTACAATGGGAACCAGAGATAATAGCTGTTGCTCTAATGTACTTGGCAGGAAAGCTAAGCAAATTTGAAGTAGTAGATTGGGTTGGAAGACAACCGAAACATTTACGATGGTGGGATATGTTTGTTGAGGATGTTACTATGGATCTTTTAGAAGGTAATCTTGTACCATTTCTATTTTAGTGTTTTTGCTATTGTCTGTTATTACAGATCATTTATAATGTCTAGTATGTTAAACATTTCTAGATATTTGTCATCAGGTATTGGATTTATACTCGCAAGCGAATAATGCAAAACCACCAGATTCACCACCTATGATACCATCCAGCGAAGTGTGCAGAGAACGATCCGTTACTGCTACTACTACAGAATCTGCATCTAATACACCAAATGGTAAGTAACATTCACAAATGTATCGATTGCATTATTAAAAGTGTATGATAATGGCTGCGTTTACTTTGGCGTTTACAGCTTTCGTAACATCACTTTATCCTTGTTGTTTATTAAATATTAAATAAGGACAAATCATGCTTACAAGTAAGCTGTAAGCACAAACCGAACGCAGTCTTTGTGTGTGTGCGTGCGCGTGCGTAACAGAGCATATATTAAGCACTATAAAATAGTAAGGAATGTAACGAATATTACAGTTACGCCTGGAAAGTCTTCTAAAAGCATTGAAGCATCGACAGTTTCTGCAAATGGATGTCCAGCTACAGACATGGCAGATACAATAAAACCAATAGACACCTCAACAGCACATTTTCCCACATACTCGACGAATTTTGCATCTAACAATACAAACTATCCACCGGCGTTTCCACCTACAAATGTTTCGGTTCCTCCTCCTCCTCCTGTGAATACAATGAATCATATCGTACCAACGATACATCACATTGGATCGTCCGCTGCTATTCGTCCTACTCCACCATCAGCACCGACTACTAATCAAGCAGCTTTTCAACCATATTCCTATCCAACAAACGCGTCGTATTTTTCAGCAAATAATCCAATTCAGCCACCAGCCGCGCCGCCACGTAGTTATTATCCACCGCAACCATAATGAAAAACAATGTATTGCGCGCGTTCAATGTAAACTGTATGAGCGTCATTATCTTGATTAAATTTCAGAATAGTGAAGACGTTACTAATTTAATTTTGTGCGTACTTTTATATCTGTACTTTTATATTTGCGCTCTTATCAACAGTATACGATTGTAAACTTTTTTTGTATAAATGAAACGATTTCTTCCTCTTTTCTTTCCTCATAACTTTCAATATGTAACGAAACAGAGGAGAATTAGCATGATCGGTTTATATTTATATTTAACTTATCGGTTCAGATATCGATCACAAAAGGAACAATAATATAAAACGTCTCACATGTAAAGATTTCCTTTACTAAAAGAATTTTCTGCAAATTTGGGTTGCTGTAATTTACAGGGTATTTCATCAGTTAAAACTTGTAAGATCGGTTCTGCGCATTTGGAATCCAATATGAAACTGTCGATATATAATATGTATAACTTGGCTGGTGCGCCAATGAGTTCGGCAAGAGATAAGACTGAAACAAATAAATAATGATGTTGATTCTATCGCACATTGATTTTTGTACGACATCCTTTGTATACATGTGGTACACGCAGCTCAAGTACGCTATGTGTAATGCGAATAAATACCAACCTCCTGCGCCAACTCCAAATACAATATTTGGTTGTTCCAATAGTTTAATCCCACATTTTGTGATATTCGCCGTTTTGGTTGCCAGTATTCTTAAAAACGAAGCAGTCTCTGGGACATTCATACTCTGGAACTGTGATATATGACGACACACTATTGAAATTATACTCTCTGAACTTGTTAACAAATCATATATCTGTAAAGGTAAATACATATTCCTTAGATTTATTAATTTACATGTTGATTTATATGTCGAAAGATAAAAGCACTTTTAAGTATATAACATCAGGTTTATGTTACATATATGATATAGCGCTTAAAAGCGCTTTATCGATAAAAATGTGTTTTGAATAAAAGACAGGCCGAACGATATGAACGTTATAGAATGTTAATCAATACATACCTGGTTTACAAATTCTCCAGTATTTTTTGTGTCAAACTGTGATAAAATTATACATATGTATATTTGTTTGTCAATTTGATAAATGGCTGAAACTTTTTTACGATTTTCATTTTCTATAACGCATGCTTCTTTCATTTTAGAACACAAACATTGTTCTACAAACGCTAAAATATAAAACAATCGGTTTTTAATTTAATAATATAACAAGAGTTGGTATATGGTTTAGTAAAAGTATTAATATTACGAATTAATGGATCTCCTTCCATTACGATCAACTTTTGCATAAATTCTGGTTTTGTTTTCAACCAGCGAACGTACAGCTTGCTGAAATGAAATCAGGAGATCACTTTTGGATTATTACACGCATAAATGAGTAATGAGTGAGTTAAAGAATAATCGAAAAATTATAATGCATTGACATGCATTGTAATTTTAACTCACGGAGAATGTTCTATATAATCAGCTGATTCGTATTCGTCTTCATCATCCCAAAATGCTCGCGATGATGGAAATATTATTTCTCCAAAGTGACTAACCATATTTTAATTCAACCGTGGAAATCTCCTAAATTGTGTGTATCGATTCTTTCCTTACGAAACAATTAACTATTAATCGTATCGACCGACGATGATGTGTTGAAATTAAAATAATTAAATCGCGGCGTCAGCGTTCTCTACCATAAACCACGTATATATATGAGTGCATTCACTAATGCTGGATGTGCGGCAACGCTTGCCGCGCCGCGCGGCGGAAGTTGTAGCCAATCAATTTACCGATTTTCTCTTTTGCTCTTAAGAGAATAGCGATAAATTGATTGGCTATAACTTCCGCCGCGTCGCGCGGCAAGCGGTGCACTGTGCATCCAGCATTTAAAGCATTGAAATATAATACGTGCCAATTAAGATTCTCTTTTCAATTTTCAGCTTTGATTTGAAGCTGTATGCCGAATAATTAATATATTATACACATTCATGTATAATCACTCAATTATCTATAATCGCAGCATTATTAAGAACGAATAGGAAACGATGAGGTACGTGATATATATTTTGCGATCCATTTATTAAAAATATGCAGTAACTTCACATCGTGTATTCCATTACTTTCAGTTAGAGTAGAATATGACACAATAATATAATATTGTCCTCTATCTACGCAGGCTGTCCTCGAGGCGCTTCTAGCACATAACTTTCAAAATATACATTATCCTGTGTTCATCGTTTACAAAAGATTCATTCTCTCTCGGTAATTTTGAATTTCTAACTAGAATCATAGACTTTCCTTCTAAGATATTTTTATTCTTTTGGTCAGTTATTCAGAAATGTGCTGCAAACTCTTAACGCAAGAATTTATATCAAGATCAATTAGCGACATATATGGCACAACCACACGCGTTGACGAGTATCACGTGGTTTACGTGGTATAGAGATATATTCTTCTTAATTAAATTGAAGAGACTTGTACTTGTTTGCAATGTAACATAAACAACACGAAACACAGTGTCAATCGCGACAATAAATTCACATAGAATGCATATGCTATACACTACGTACATAGCGGTTTACAATTATTTTAAGGTATTCATTATTCAAAGTATCAAAGTATCTTTAAATATCACTCGAGGTAAAATTGATTTCAAAGTAAAAAATTATATATATATATATATATATAGAGAGAGAGAGAGAGAGAGAGAGAGAGAGAGAGCACAAAGTGCAACTTATGTATATCAGTATAGTTTTTATACACAAAGATTTTTAATCACGTGAAACATGTTGCATATCAAAGAAGGTATAAGCTAAAGTTTATATATATATATATATATGTGTGTATGTATATGTATATATACATATATATAAAATAAACACGCGCGACAAGCTCAGAATGCAAACTTTGGCAAATTCTAATGTATATCGGTATAATTTTTACACAGAAAAATTCAATTATCAAAAATCTATTTTATTGCTCGACACACACACACAAAATTTATTGCGGCGTTAGAATAATGTTGAGTTTAATATGTGCAGATTGTAGCAAAATTATATCAAGTTTCACGTAAAAAAGAGAATTTGTTGGTGAAACAATTGGCAATTGCAACTTTTTTCAATATCTTCCGTAATATAACTTATACGTTTTTACGAAACACACTTTTAAATAATTTTTATTTTAAACTGACTTATCTATAATACACATTTAAAGACCATAATTAAAATGACAAAAAATTGTATTTAAACTACAACGGTACATTTGCTTTTATATTTTTCGTTGTTGTGTATATATAATATGATTATTTCTTTGGAAAACTTTAATATAACTGAAAAAAAATATATATATAGGTATATATATATTGCAAAAAGTGTTTAAAGAAAATTAATACAATACAAATATCTATTTTTTAGAAAGAAAAACGGTACACGAAAAATGAAATATGGTCCATTAAACGTCCTGCATTTTGCATTAAACATTTTTCGAGTTCGCGACAAGTTGATTTCTCTCTCTTTCTCTCTCTCACGCACGCGATGAATGTAATTCTACTACAACTGACTAAAAACGGCAACGCTTTTGCTAATAAGAGAACGGCGATAGAAGGTTTTTACAAAAAATGTGCACTCTTCGATACACGATATATATGGTCGTGGCGATTTTGAGAAAAAGAGAAAAAAAAATAGGAAATGTGTTACAAACACATACATTTATCATTCACAAAGGATGGAATTAGCTGAACTAGTAGATACTATAGAAAATCGAATCGCTCTTGTGCTTTGGCTATATACAAAAAAAAAAGTAAATCGAGCACAATCGTAGAGTATAGGTAGAAGCGATACATTCAAATCGAGCATAATTGTATTTAATTTTCAAAGTACTACATAATAGAGCACTATACCATACAGAACACATTGTGCATCACCGCAAAAAATTTTTCGTGATTTGTTTTAATATTAAAGAAAATTCAAATAGAGTATCTTTCGCATAAATACCAAACAAATGGCTCAACATGGCCTAATATCCATTGTCCACATTGCATAAATGCAATTTGATTTAACTAGACTCAAACGACGAACACGATCTTTCTCTTAGCTTAACAAGGGCACGGTTAATGCGAAACGTCCTCACGATTGTTATATAAGCGTTATTTTCTCTTTGTGGAAGAGAGAAAGATAAAAATAGATACAAGTATGTATTAGTAAAAGTACATCTCATCAATAAAATATATGTAAACAAGGTTAGTATGTGTTAGTATGTATTCAATCAATATTAACATTAATAATATGTAATCAATTAATATTAGATCAAAGACATCAATAAATGTTTTAACTGTCTATTAGGAATATTTTACTTAAAAGTATAGGTATCTCCTATCGACAGAAATCGGAATACTATGCATGGTTCATGTTATTGTAAAAAAAAAAAAAAAAAAAAACCAGATTGGACGCCTCGCAAGAATCTGATTCTGGCACGATGATAATTATCGTCGATTATAATATAAGCCGATCGGATTTGTCGAAAATTCGTAACTATTCTAAATTTGTATGTGTTTACATTGTATGTACTTTCTCGCATTGACTACTCATCGGAAAAGAAAGAGGTTTTACTTGCACTAAATTCTTAAAAAAATAGATTAATATCTTTTATAATAGTGATATTTCTTTCATTTCTCTGAGATTACAGAAATATTTCATATTTTAATTTGACGCTTCAGAAACGATATCGATGCGAAAGATGCGTTTAGTTAATTTATGACAGCTATTAAAAATCGCAACTACATCTTAGGAGAAAAATTTCTGCTGGATGACACTAGAGTTTCAATCAAGTTTAGTCAAGTTATTGTTTCTTATTAAACTTTGGACAGGGAGGCTTTGACATTTCTTTTTGTACTGATCTCTATTGCATTAAGCGTTTTGGGAAGACCTTTCTGTTTAATAATCTTATATCTCTTGATTTTCCTTCTCAATAACAACAAATATTGATGAAGAAATATTACTTACATGTACACATTGAACATTTTTAATTGTGAAATGCTATTACTTATTATATAAAATAATATTATTAAATATACGTAAGCAATGTAAAAATAGTTGTACATACTTGAGTGATGAGAGACACAAGAACAAGTGATAAATGTGTCCGCTCTACATATGCTTTAGCATCTCATTTCTCACATTCTACGTAAATTTATAAGTCGCTTTAGTCATAAAATTGAAACACATAAGTATAGAATAAATCTAGAAATCTATAATACAATATAAGAAAAATATGTTTAACTTGCTTTTTAATTAAATTATCGTTTTTATAAAAACATTCAAGAAATAAATGAAGAAACGAGGTAATACGAGGCTATATATGTTAGTTAGATTCATAATTTGCGCATATACAGTAATCAATAAGTTACTGTAAAAAATAATATCGAACTTTTATTCAGATCATCCAGTTTTCTCTCCCAGGAAATCGATATCGTATAAATTGGCACTTGTTCAGCTTGAAATACCGTTTTTTCGTTTTAATGCTGTGAATCCGATGCGTGGTCAATCGAGAATATATCACGACGTAATGTATATTAAGCATTCTCTTTAAATTGCGCTCGCGTAGCGCGCTTTCCTCTTCTTTCTGTTTCACGATAATAGAAACTCTTTACGACTATTATACATACGTGACTAAATATATGTACAGCGATTACAGGTGGCGGCAAATCGCGCACGTACTGAAATCGCGTTAAACATCTATTCTTTTACTTTTTCTTTTTTCTTTTTGTTAAATCACTTAATTATGTTGAACACAATGATATCGAAACACTCTTAATCATGTGGATTATATTCAAACTTTGAGAATGTCTATATAGTGATTAGTGTGTGGCTGTATTCATTGTATTCTAACGAGTCAAATGGAATGCATAAATTGATTATTGATATTACATAAATAATGGTTTACGAAACTCGATAGAATCTCTCGTCGAGTAACTCAATTTGGTATTTTTTTCCTTAGCGTAAAATAAATTTATCATAATACAATAACCGTTATACAACCAAAAAGGGGATCAAGTGTATATATTGACGTATATTTAGTAAGCTGAAAATAAAGATAGAGAAAATTTTTTTATACAATATTCATTTTTCAATCATCAAGAAAAATGATATTAGATATGAAAAATTTATGTCTCTTCAGCGATCTTTGCCGCGATTGTTTTTCATTCCGAAAAAATGCACAATATTGATACTCGCATCTCTCAAAGTGTATTGTTGTTGCTTTTTCGCGATTACGATTAATTATCTCCTTGCATTTACTTTGTGTGAGCGATTGTTATTGCATTGCTTTGATAATTGTGTATTGAGGTTAATATAGTGTAATAGTAAAAATGAAGTACAAAACATTAAATAGCGTACACGCGAAGCGCTTGTTTGCTAGCATTTCTAAAATTGACCCTTTTTCGGTTGTATTATGAATTACAAGAATATATATATGGGTGTGTGTGTGTGTGTAATACACACGCACACACACTTTAAAATCTATCAAAACAAAAGTATTTATTATAATTCGTCGCAAAATATTTTAGAAAATATAGTTGTGGAAGAAGAGCAAAATGGATTTTTGACACGGCAGTGATTTATTAGGCTTATTTTCCATTTCAAGTATTCAATTGTTATCAATTTTGTGTACCGTAATTAGGAGTTTCAAGTATATGAACTCATTCGATGTCAGTGATTTTCTTTTCTTATCGTTCTTCCAATTTGCTTGGTGCGGTAACAAATAGTTCCCTGATACGCAGTAAAATGCATGCAATGCTACTTGATAAAGATTTATATCTATAGAAATGAACGAACATTAAAATATTCCCTATCTTTCTGATAAATAAAACTCTGTATATCTTTTACACCGTGTAAATTTCGCGTCACTTTATGCATTCCAGTAGCAAGTAGTAGTTGTATTTGCATTACATTCTTAATCGTTTCTATCTTAGGCACGGCCACGGGCAGTGCTTCTTTTTACAAATTTCGAAAACGATCAATATTTATAATTGAAAAAATAAAATATATCGAAACCTTTGGAGAGGATTGTCGCATTTTTGTGTGTGAATATATATCTTTCTCGTGTACCCAATTTGTAATTCAAAACTGCGTTAAATCGCTCGTCCCCTAAATCACGATTACACCATCGGCATCACACCAATAAAATGCAACATTATCGATGCACACGTACATATGTATCGTATTTAAGACAAGGAACGTGCGAGTACGACGCGAGCAACTCGAATGGCTTTATTCACACGACAAGGGATTAAAGAAAAAAAAATTCGCGGCGCTGCTTCGAATGGACTTGAGGTAGAGTAAAATTCGGGTAAGAAGAAAAAGCGGAGAGTGTGTCGTCGATAGATGACAGAATAGCAGAAAAACCTTTGGCAGTATAGATTTTGCCCCTTCTTCAAATCTATTCCAAATTTAATCGCCTGATCGCCGTCCCAGGATTCACATTGTTCGGCATTACTTTGCGCCTGGTATTTTTCCTAACACCTGCATATAGAACAACATTAGTTATATTAATGGACTACGAGAGGTAGTAGTTTTCACCAACTACTAACGCTTAACATCATTTGCTGTGAAACACGTTTCGCCGTGATTTGCTTGCTGACTTTAAGAGACAAATGGGAAAAGGGAGAAACGGGAGCTTTTAGCACAGACTTAGCTTTACAACTTACTTTGGAAAGGTCTACTCCAGTTAACGCTTGTACAGCTGGAGGTACTTGTCCAACGAGACGCGTAAGTTCTCCACTGGTCGCATCGCTTCCGCCGAGAAGTACAATTTCTTCCGTTCTCGCTAATGGTGCCGCGACTTCGGCTGCGATCTGTAGAAGGAGAGAGAAACGTCATTACATCATTACTACAATAACTATGTACATCTACGTTCTAACGGTAAGCGCGCGCATTAATAGTACAATACTATTAATGTGATATAATGTAAATGCAATGCAGTTTACATTACACGCATCGTTTACCTTCGGCAAGGCATTCAGAGTGATATTGAGTATCGCTGCATCGCCGTACTTTTTGTAAACCATTGCTTTCATTCGCATGCGTTCGGCCTCCGATATACCGACAGCTTCTAGAGCGTGAGCCTCGGCCTCTCCAATCAATCGAATTTTCTCAGCTTCGGCTTTTGCTGCACTTACAGTTTGAGTTCTGTAAATGGATGATATTGAAAAGAAAAACAAGTTATATATGTGTATCAAATAAAAATTACAAATTATATCTGCTGAATAAGCGTATTGCGCAAAAATTCCACCTTTTTCCCTCGGCGATTCTTCCCATTTTATAGAATTCAGCTTCGGCTGGTAATCGCACTGTGCTCTGGAGCTCATGCTCCTTTCGACGGACCTCCTGTTCCTCGACTTCGATTTGCTTGCGCCTTTCCACAACTTCTATCTGTATCTCCTCGTTTCGTATCCGCTGTTTTATCTTTGCCGCTTGAAGCTCGTAAGCTAATTGAGCCTCGGCTTTCTAAAGAAATAGAATAAAATAGATACGCGTGTGCACTCTGTAGTGACTTTATTGGAAATACCGCTTGCTCGTGTATTTCGCGAAGAATAAACTTACCGCTGTATTTACTTCTTGATCGAAATTAGCCTTTTGCAATTGGTACAGTCTCGCGTTGTCCTCTATCTTCGTGTCGGTATTATATTTTATGTCCATCGCCGACTTTTCGCATTCCGCTTCCTATTGCAAAACAAAGAAAAAATTAGAATATTGTAGAAGATTAACAAATTAACAAGTTGCAAACTATATAGAACGTCTTGCTGGTGATATCATCTTTCTCTCGGCAAATTGAAATTGATTTTTTCTTCCAACAAAAGTAAAGAAGAGTCGCTGTTTTGCTGCATTCTCGTTCTCATTCCTACACACACACACACACACACACACACACACACACACACACACACACACACTCTCTCTCTCTCTCTCTCTCTCTCTCTCTCTTCTTTTTATAAAATTAAATTCATAGTTTACTTGCTTACTGAAAAAGATACTTTTAAACATGATAATTATATTCAGAATGTAATTTTCGAAAACTTGTCATTTTCATGCGCCGCAACGTATACCGTAAATTTATATAAGACAAGACATACCCTAATGCCAGCATCTCGATTTGCCTCGGCGACGCCTACATCAGCATCTCTTTTAACGGCAGCCGTCTGAGCTTTTCCGAGCGATGTTAAATATTGAACTTCATCGTAAACATCCTTTATCGTGAACGAGAGGATCTCGATTCCCATGCGACCAACGTCCGGTGCGGCGACTTCTCGCACGAGAGCCGCAAATTGATCTCGATCCTTGTAGACTTCCTCCACGGAGAGCGTTCCTGAAGAAAAACGTTATTTCCTTCCAACGAGTCCATCAGAAAAGTATAAATTTTGGCTTAATTACTTATTTTTCGGACAACCATTTTCTTGTTAAATAAGATACAATTTAAAACGACAAAAAAAGACAAATAACAAGTATTTGGAACTTTTCTCATATCTCATATCTCATAAATTACGTATATTATACATTAGATATATTGTACATTAACAAAAAGATTACTTGTACCCGTTTAACATTTTTAATTTAATTAATTCGAAAGCTCTACGTAGAAATGTCAAAAGATACAATTGTGATTGTATTTATTAAAATTTTATATTACAAGTACGTAACCTGCTAATAGATTTAAATGAAAAGATACTAATTGACCGTCTTAACTATCGAGAGATAGTCTCAAGAAAGAAAATGGCAGCATATCATAATGTGCCTAATAATATCTGAAATAAAACGTACCTAGTATAGCTCGAAGATGACCCTCTAAAGTGGACAGAATCGTAGACCTGATCTCGTGAACGCTTTTCCCAAGAAATTGTTCACTGGCAGTGTGTAACAATTCATCGGCCTTCATGATTTTGCATTGTGCTACTCCGGTGACTGTTAACGGTACTCCTTGAGCCGTTTCCACGCTCTCGCACACTGGATTCAGCGTCATCACCTCTAGCGATAATCGCTGTACGTCGGTGACAAACCACCAAGTGAATGCGTATCCGCCGACGATGGTCCTCTTCCTCATGGAACCGCAGCATCCTCCTGTGGAACGTAAAGACGATTTATACTGACAATCAGATATTATCAATATTTGCGATATAATTTTCATCAATATTCAAGTTTTGTTATTGTCGAGTTGCTTTCGGATCAATTTTTTTTTTTTTATAAATTAATTTCCTTTTACGAAAAATCATTGTGGGGAGGGAAAAATATTGGTCCCTAGACTGAAATAAATCAATTTTACGCTGCACCGATTAAGATTGATAACATCCCACGTGTTTAGCAAAACGTACATATTATTGCAAAGTTATTGCGAGATAGGTATATTAAATATCAAGTATTAAAACAGATGAAATCTCTCTTTCTCTTTTACATACGTATACGTACATATGATCTTTTGGACGTATACATATGCATAATCGTACGTGATAATAAATCTCACTCAATAATAAATAATTATAATAGTAAAAGAAAAAGGAAGAGAGAGAAAATTCAGGTTAAAAAAAGATTTACTTTCTAGGATACAACGTTGGCACGATGTCATCGATTAGCTTGTAATTCCGGACGATCGTTAAATGCACGCCTAGTATCGCAATAAGTAGGTCAGTCCCGATAACGGATGAGTAATTCTTTACCGTAAACTCGCAGAGCATTATGGAGTTCCTCTGATCCATCGAGAAAACAAGTGAGACATGTCATGTCATCGTGTGTAATTTTGAAATACCTGTCATAATATTAATTATACATTATCGTTAAAGACGTCATCGCGAACACAGAAGTCATTCTCATATATCATCGTATACCATTGAAATCTCAACTTATTTTAACTAATCCGCTACATGATCTCGATAATAATACTTCGATATTTCAAATTAATTGCTGGGTCTTGCAATGAAAACAATTACTGTCTCAAATTGCCAAGATTTCGGAAATGTGTGTGTGTGTGTGTGTGTGTGTGTGTGTGTGTGTGTGTGTGTGTGTGTATTTACAGTTGAAAGTTGAAAACAATTAAAAACTCTACGTGTATATAATACTCTTTAAGAAAATGATTGATGCAGCCAAAAATCCAGAAAATCAGACAATTGGTCTTTCTTTTGTCTATTTTTAAATATAAATATAATTTTTTTAAAGAAAAAAACTCGTCAAATTATTAAATTTCTTGAATTTTCTTATCTATATCTGTCTTGATGTTATCCACATGTATGTTTCCCAGTTGAAACCAAATGATTTTCAAAGCAGGGAACAATGGAGAATGGAATCGAAACAAGAAGAGAGATCATCGACATGAAATGAACAAGGAAGAAAATTGAGCGAGTAAGCGAGCGAGAGAGAGAGAGAGAGAGATGAATCGATGACCGTTATACGCCGCATTGGCAGGCTACGGGACTGAAGAGTCCGGAAACCATAGCCGATCTTCAATGAGATACCCGACTATACATGCAGGTAGTTGGAGCTGTAGCAAGGTCACGGTCAGTATCACTCCGCTCTTCGTCGAGTAACATCATTTGGATGCTCCAGCTTCTCGTTTATCGATCAGTAGGTTCTATATCCGCGATCTGCTTGTATTTATCTATACTTTTCGGCGAAGTTTTATTTTATTTCAATACAAACACACGACGGAAAAATCATCTCAAATTTTTCACAGATCATCAAAGTTCTTTGCTGAATGTGTTTAGAGTGTAACAAATATAATATGTTCGCTTTGGTGTCAAACTTACGTATCGAAAACGCACGCAAGTAGATCGACTTTGGTAAAACCCGAAAAAGATTCCAAAGAAGGTAGGCGGAGATACGATTTGAGGCAAAATTATTATACGAATAAGCCTTTTAGTTTAGCAGAAGCGACTAAATTTATATTATAAATTTATTCTTTTGGGTATGACAATGCTAAATTTTTATTATACAATTGTTCTTTTTTTCTCTTAACTTTTCACCATATCTTTGCACCTGAAATTTAATTAAAATACATTTTTCATAATGTTATATAATATAATTTTGATGATTAAAGAATAAGATTATTTAACACACACACACACACGCGCGCGCGCGCGCGTGCGCGCGCATGTATGTTAAAAATCACATATTTATATTTTAAAAAAAGTAGATACTTAAGCTCTCTCTCTCTCTCTCTCTCTCTCTCTCTCTCTGATAAAATTATTAAGTTTATAGTATTGATAAGTTTAAAATATAGGTCTAAAATATCAAAGTTGTGACAACTTTGCAATATTTCCATTGTAACGATTCCATATTTACAAGGATTGTTAATAAGTAGAGATGAAGAATAGTTATCAGATTGTTACCCTATTTACATTCATGTAGTTGTTAAATATGCTGCTTTATATGCAGGATATTCCACAACTCGCCTTAATTTTATTCAGACTTTGTGAATCATTATGTCGATTTTTTTTCAATAAAAACATACGAAAAAAATCATTATTTATTATGCAATTCCTTTTTTTATATTATAATATTATATTTTATATCATATATTATATTTTTATAAATAAGTCAAATATATACATATATGAAATAAAATTTAATAAGAGAAATTTTTCTAACTAATATCTTTTGCTCTACGAATAAGACTTTTTTATTATTCGCGTTATCCAATCAATTTTCAGCCGTTGATTCAGAGAGAGTTGATCAGTTAGAAAACTTTATGTTATTAATATATATTCAAATAAAGACATTTAGATGTTATGTTTGGACATAATTTTGTTTCTTACGAAAGAAAAGCATTGCTTCTTCTAGCAGCAGAGAATTACATAGTGTATTCTAAGCGCGTGAATTTTAAGATACGCTGTATAAGCTTCTTTCCTCTTCTAAAAAAAATAAATAACAATAATGAATTTTTCATACAACATAGAAAATTTTTACATAAAATCTTGCAAAATTATAACGGAATGTGATTAAAACTTTTGAAACCGTGTTAATATTTAAGAATGTTGGAAACTTTTTTGGAGTTTGGAAACTCTGGAACGAATGTATACGTTCTCCGCTGTTTTTCGGGAAGGCAAATCAGTACTTTCGTTTTCGAATCATTCGTGTTAATTCATTCGTTTCGTATTTTCCTGTTAAGCAACTTTACATTTCTGCAATTTTTTTATTCTTATTTATAATTCAGTCTCTGGGTTTTTTCCTCTCTCTCTCTCTCTCTCTCTCTCTCTCTTTCTTATTGTGATTTAAGAGCTCTGTTAAACTGCTAATACGTTGACAATATGTATTACAACAATTTACAACAATAAGTCACATATATCATTACAACAGCTCCCAAAAAGAAATCATAGATTTTTTAAAAATAAACATGTATTTTATTTACAAACTTTCGATGTAATATAGATCCATCTGTTGTACCTGATATCGGTCATAATATTATCGAAAAATGATAAAGTGATGCGTTATTATCACTGGTCATTACTAGTAATTAATTTCTTTTAACTTTACAAAAAATGAAAAAATTTTGTTATTCGTTGTATTTCTATTGCTGTTTCTTTGATATATGTGTATAAAAAAAGATACATCAAATATGTGCTCTTACATCTTTCATTTTTTTTTAAATAGAAATCCATCAAATTATTATATATCAAGCTCACTTTTTTTATTACTTCTAAGAAAAAGAAAAAGATTTAACCGAGTGGTGTAATTGTCCATCTGCTCAGTGATATAATAAGAAAATAAATAGCACATAGTAAAATATTAGTAAATTTAAATTCGCGTATGTTATAAATTCCAGTTGTTCAGAAGAAGCATCGTCGGAAAATAAAATGGGCATTGAAAGCTTTCTGGCAGAGGGTTTAACTTCAGCATCCACTAGCGGATTTTCATTGCTCTTTCCAATTCTCGCCGCAACACTTGCTTATTTTCATTATGAAGCTTTGGACAATGAATCGCCGCCAATCGACATGCCCTCAGAGATGCTATTACCTTCGTACCATTTTATTATAATAGGTGGTGGAAGTGCAGGTACGTGTATACATATTCGAAAATCTCGTTATTTCGTAATAACAAACACACATATCTTTCCAAACATACAAGTAAATATCTTTCCTTTGTCACTTTTTTCTTTTTTTGCATTAGGAGCCGTAGTTGCTAGTCGTTTATCTGAAATCGAGGATTGGAATGTATTATTATTGGAAGCTGGCGGTGATGAAACGGAAATCTCGGACGTGCCTCTTTTCGCCGGTTATCTCCAACTGAGCCAGTTGGATTGGCAATACAAAACCGAGCCACAGGGTGATGCATGCCTAGCGATGGAGAATGGCCGTTGCAATTGGCCTCGTGGCAAAGTTCTCGGCGGCAGTAGCGTTCTCAATTACATGCTTTATTTACGTATGTAAAGCTGGCATATTGTTAATGAAAACTCGATCATTAATTATTCAGAGTTCTGGCTTTATTTTCAATAGTTAAACAATTTATTGCTACATTCAAACGAAATTTGATACATTTTTTACAAATGGTTCTGGTCATTAAAGTAAAACATTTTTTATGTAAGGAGGAAACCAACGAGATTACGACCTTTGGGAGCAGCAAGGTAATCCTGGTTGGGGTTCGCACGACGTCCTGCATTATTTTAAAAAATCGGAGGATAATAAAAATCCATATTTAGTTCGCACGCCGTATCACGCGAGCGGCGGATACTTAACGGTACAAGAAGCACCATGGCATACACCCCTAGCGGCGGCTTTCGTCCAGGCTGGACAAGAGATGGGCTATGAAAATCGCGATATCAACGGCAAATTTCAAACTGGCTTTATGATCGCCCAGGGTACAATTAGGCGTGGTAGTCGTTGTTCGAGTGCAAAAGCTTTTCTTCGACCGGCTAGACTTAGAAAGAATCTGCACGTGGCGATGCATGCGCATGCGACTAAAGTGCTGGTGCACCCCAAAACGAAACAAACTTACGGAGTAGAGTTCGTGAGGAATGACAAAGTCTTTCGTGTTCGTGCAACGAAAGAAGTGATCGTATCCGGCGGCGCTGTTAATTCACCGCAACTACTGATGTTATCAGGAATCGGACCAAAAGAACATTTGCGAGAGCTCGGTATTCCTGTGATTCAAGACAGCAGGGTTAGTGCAAGAATTTTCAATTTTTCCAAATCTCTCTCTCTCTCTCTCTCTCTTTTATCTTTATACGTTTGTGTCGTTACACCTTACTAAATAAAGTCAGACGTCATACGTCAGATAATTTTACAAATTAATCAAATTTTCAAGTTAATTTCAACAATCTCCATCTTATTTATTTTTTATACGATTTATTCCCGCGTCTCCAGGTGGGCAGTAATTTGCAAGACCATATTGGCCTTGGAGGACTCACGTTTATGGTTAATCAAGAGATATCTATGGTGGAAAAACGATTGCAGAGCGCCCAGACGGTGATGCAGTACGCTGCGCTAGGAGATGGACCCCTGACGGTGCTTGGCGGCGTCGAGGGTATCGCCTTCGTCAATACCAAATATGCGAATGCTTCGCTGGACTTTCCCGACATAGAGCTGCATTTCATTTCCGGCTCGACAAATTCAGACGGCGGTAGACAATTAAGAAAGGTACATGGATTAACAAAGCAGTTCTACGATGCTGTTTTCGGGCCGATTAATGACAAGGATACATGGAGTGTGATCCCCATGTTGCTACGACCAAAGAGTCGCGGCATAATCAAGTTGCGCAGTAAAAACCCGTTCGATTATCCTCTTATCTATGCAAATTATTTCAAAGAACCGCAGGACATCGCCACGTTAGTCGAGGGAGTTAAAATCAGCGTGGCCCTGAGCAGGACCGACGCTTTCAGGCGATTCGGAAGTGAACTCAACTCACAACAATTTCCAGGATGCGACCATATACCCATGTATACCGATCCATATTGGGAATGTATGATAAGATACTATAGTGCTACGATCTATCATCCTGTTGGTACCTGTAAGATGGGACCATTTTGGGATCCTGAGGCTGTCGTTGATCCACAGCTCCGGGTCTATGGCGTGACTGGATTGCGCGTTATAGATGCTAGTATTATGCCCAGCCTCGTGAGTGGAAACACAAATGCTCCGACGATTATGATCGGCGAGAAAGGGGCAGATATCATCAAGGAATATTGGTTAAAATGGAAAAGCAGATCCGAGGAAAAGATAGCTAATGAAAGATAAGACGAGTCCTCGCGCTCGTTTTCGTGACGACATGTGCGATAATACAAGAGCACTAGTGCCATTGACATGAAATGACTTATAAAAAAACTAGAAACTCTGGACTCTACTACATTTTTTATGAGCCATATTAAGTATAAAAATATCCGAACGTAAATTGTATATTTATAGCATATTTATGTACAGATCTAATAAATACGTTTTCAGAGAGAGAGAGAGAGAGAGAGAGAGAGAGAGAGAGAGAGAGAGAGAGAGAGAGAGAGCGTGCAGGGCGCGCGCGCGCGCGCGCGCGTGTGTGTGTGTGTGTGTGTGTGTGTGTGTGTGAGAAACATGCGCGAAGCCATATCTTCATCGTCGTGGGCCTCACTAGTGCTAAATAACACTACGTTCTAATAAGCATAACTCTTCGAAAACAAATTGTAGAGACCTTAACGAACTCGCGTTCCTCTCGTCTTAAAAACGAGCTCTCACTCGATTCCACATGCCATTTAATTAAAAGATTTTCGATCTCCCTTTCCTCTTCCCCTCGAAGGATATTAAAGTGGATGTTTTCAAAGTTAAATGATCTTTTACATTATATTTTTTTTTGCCATTATAATCATGTATATTTCAATCCAATATCTTGAACCGTTCAGAAATTATTTAGGTGGTTCTAAACTTTTGGCGGTCTCTGTATATGAATATAAAGTGCAACATAGTAATAGAAGCATGTAATGTAATTAAGATCGGAAGAGCAC
>NW_012079747.1:23743-38963 GCF_000956235.1 Wasmannia auropunctata
GAGAGAGAGAGAGAGAGAGAGAAAGAGCTTGCAAAATGATGAAATATTTAGAATTTGATACCTTGTATGACGTAGATGTATGTATCGATTTAAATAATTACAACATTATGTCCGACTATGTATTATATAGGTTTTACTGTTTTCGAAATTGAATTTTTATCTTGATAAATGACCGACATGTGTGCTCGTCATGAAAAATAAATATTCAAGCTCCATTCGTATAATTTATTATTTCTTACTTTAATTACGTTTCGTGTGTCGATAAAATTTTCCCCTTCCAAAAACAATCTTTCAAAGCGATGGAAAGCTTTTGAAGAAACGCATATTTTTCAGATTATAAATAAGTAGGAGAAAAGCAACTATCGTAGTTTTCAAATTTCAGATCAGCCATATAGTTCATAGTGATACGTAATTAAGATTTTTCATAATTCAATTTAATTGAAATTGAGCAGTACAACGTTTGGTGTAAATAATCACAATTATTACAAGTGCAATTACAGTGTTATTATCTCATAAACTATTAATAAACTATTAAGCTATTACTCAAAAACTAATTAATAGTAAACCATTATTTTGAAGGTAATTTATTTAATATTCTTACCAAGTTTGTTCCTTTTATTTTGCTCATTTTTAAATATTATTTTTTGCGTAAATAATCATCAAATCTCAAAATTCTTTCTGCAGAAAAATTAAATTATCGCTTTCGAATGGCGTGGCCATTAATAACTGCTGATGCGACAATAAAAATATTAAATCATCAGTCTAATATCAGAATTTTTTCGCGTAGATGGATATGTAGTATGTGTGAAAAGAAAAACTAAATTAATTCTCACTGAATTAAATATAAATTAATTCTGAATTGACAGCATCTCAAGAAATCAATCTCAAGATTGACTATTTTTGTTAAATCGTTAAATCATTATTTATTGGCAATATTTCCATTTAATTATAATAAATTAATTTTAATCGACGAGTCATAAATTCACGATTAAAAAAATATTTAGAAAAAAATATCCGCGACATAAAATTTATGAATAAAATTCAGTTTATAAATTTTGAAATTAATCAAACGTATTCAACTTTGTATTCAGATTAATGAAAAAAAACATAAAAACAAGGATAAAAACAACGTCAAATTCCTGAGCAAAAATTCCTGTTCAACGACACTAACAAAATGATATATCAATTATTAAAAATTTCAGGAATTCTTCTCTCAGCCTACTTAACACTAATTATATATATTTAAATATCACAGATAAAACAGACGTAGTATTGTAAATTACATAATTACTTTTGTAAATTAAATCACAGTGTCTGGTAGACAATCTCGTGAGATTTGTCATATTGGAAATAAGTTTCCAACAAAATTAAATATTTACGATTAATTGGTATATTGCATCAATTGCAGAGTTTCGCTAAATATCATTCGATTCATATTCTCATCGCATATTTATTATAATATAATTATAATAAACGCAATTAATTTTCATTTCATATCAATCCATCTATATCCATTTACATCAATCTGCAGTCGAGTATACAGTAAAAAGAATTGCGAAATATTATTTAAAGACGTTTGCGACCAAATGCGACATGATTAGATAGGGAAATAAGATATGTACATGTACGTATGTACATAAGTGGGAGTGTGCGTGTGCGTGTGTGTGTGTGTGTGTGTGCGTGCGTGCGTGTGTGTGAGTGACATGGAATTCTTTCACAATTATCTACTAAATTACAATACAATGACCAACTTGTTAAATACGTACGATAATAGGAGTAGTTGTTCTACTTGAAAATGACATCTACTTTAATGACATTTACATCACGTTCGTGTTATTTTCATGTTAATTTAATAAATATCACAAAAGAAGAACGTGTGACTTTGTAAAACATTAATTAGGGCAAATTTTTTTTACATTAATATTACAAGAATTTTATACCTCAGTGAAAATTAATTAAATTAATTGCAAAAGATTAAACAGCTAGATAGAGCGGACGAAGCGCAGCAGATATTACAGAACAGCAAATGTTAAAATATATTAAAATCGTGGCTATTAATCGCAAAATGTTGGAATATTGTATATTAAAAAGATTGCAATTAATGACGGCTGTGAACACGTATTCCAAGAAAATGAATATAAATAAATATTATATATATATCGCGCGGCGCGTTTTCTCTTTCCTTTCTTTCTTCCTATGTATAAGTGTGCCTGCGTGTATGTGGAAAGTTATACTAATATTATAAATACATGATTACGTATATGTATTATAATAATAGGTATTAAAAATAAGTAAAGTAGTAAAAATAACTGTTCTTTAAAGATAGGATAATTATATGGCGAGCGACAAATCTCCAGCATAGCACATATTTCTGATTACAGTAATACATATATACGTCATATATTAGCCATGTCCCTAGCTTCGAAGCTTGTCTTCATGATGTTGGGGTATTTTATTATTAATATGCGTCCAGACATCGCAGACATAGAAAATCGTCTACAAACGGTACCAATGGAAAAACTGTTGGTTCAATACGATTACGTGATAATTGGCGGAGGATCAGCAGGAGCTGTGTTGGCTAGCCGATTGTCAGAAGACAAAGATTGCACTGTTCTTCTGCTTGAGGCTGGTGTCGATGAAGTTCCTTTGTCCGACGTGCCGTGGTCTTATATTTCTTTGCAACGTACATATCTGGATTGGGATTTCAAAACGGAACCGTCATCCAATTATTGCTTGGCGATGCATAATCATCAATGTAGGTGGCCACGTGGCAAGGTAGGCATTTTATAGACAAAGGTATGTGTACATGTAGAGAACGAATGTATCTATTTATTCTACGCGTCGCTATCATTTCACAAAGAAAAAGAGTCAAAAGAATAAAACTATATATAAAGCTTAATTGGTCATACACGATACATTGCTCCGCGTAAAAAATGGAGTGAAAAATTTAAAAATGATAAAATTAATAATGCATTTACAATTTTTTCAAGTTTAAACGATCTCAATTTTATATCATGCATTACCGAATATGTCTTTTCTATCATTAAATCAAGATATCAAGGATTGTTTCGAAATGATTCATTCTCAAGGTGTTAGGTGGTAGCAGCGTGTTAAATGCGATGCTTTATGTCCGCGGCAACAAAAAGGATTATGATTCTTGGGCGACTCTCGGTAATGTGGGATGGGATTATGAGAGCGTCCTGCCATATTTCAAGAGATCTGAAGATGCTAGAGTCGAGGAACTCGCCGACTCGCCTTATCATAAAAAAAATGGATACTTGACAGTGGAACATTTCAAGTATAATCCACCGTTGGCCGATTATATCGTTTATTCTGGCGAGGAGTTGGGATACAAAGTGCGCGATGTTAATGGCGCAAATCAGACTGGTTTTACGCATTCTTTTGCCACTTTGAGAGATGGATTGAGATGCAGCACTGCTAAAGCTTACCTCCGACCCGCCTCAAAGAGGAAGAATCTACATGTCAGCTTGGAGTCGTTTGTGGAGAAGATACTAGTGAAAGAAGGTTCAGAAAATTTCATTGCCTCTTCTTCAATTTTCTCTTTTGAAAAGTTACCGATATTTGATTAACGTATTAAGTATATTGTACATTCGATTGTCAATGTATGTCGCGGGATATTACAATGAAAATATATATAAGCATTGATTTCTAGTCAAGTCATTAGATATTACTTATGAAGTGATTATATAGTTGCGGTAGGATTCTTGTCATCGCACACAGGTCATCACGTATACGTAAGAAAGTAAAGACAAAAGAAGCGATCTGTTTACAGATGACACGTCCAAGGCAGCGCATGGGGTGCTGTTTCGTAAGGGTGAGAAACGTTTCATAGTTGCTGCGAAACGCGAAGTGATCCTCTCCGCGGGTGCGATACAGTCGCCGCAACTATTGATGCTGTCAGGAATCGGGCCGAATCATCATCTCGAGGATATGAAGATATCTGTAGTACATCATGTACCTGGCGTAGGAGAAAATCTTCAAGATCATGTGGGGATGGCCGGGATAATCTATATTATCGATCCTCCGCACAAAACATCAGAGCGAAACAAATTCACTATGAAATTATCTGAAGTTAGAAATTTAAGAAACATTCGAGAAATGATGTGCAACAGTTCTGGTCCTCTCTACACTACACCATTCAGTGCCGGAATAGCGTTTGTCAACACTAAGTAAGCGATACATATATCATACACATTCTCTCTCTCCAAAATTTTTTTAGTTTATCAATCCTCGATCGTAATGAAATAAAGTCGAAATTAAACTATATTTAAAAAAAATGAAAGTTCTTTAATGACAATATAATCAGTTTGTTCAAAATAATCTTTATGCTATAGATATGCAAACGGGATCGATTATCCAGACATACAGCTGATATTCTCGGCTTTCTCAGATTATGGAATTCTTGCAGCAAATTTATACGGAGTTGAATCGAGTATCGTTTCTAAGTTATATGAAAATATCACAGAAGATATTCAAGCTTTCGGAATTTTTCCGCTTCTTTTAAGACCACGCAGCAGAGGCTTTATCAAACTCAAATCGGCTGATCCGAATGAAGCTCCCGCCATTGTTCCAAATTATTTCAAGGACTCTCATGATCTTCAAGTTCTAGTACGCTATTATTGTTTTCACCGCGTATCTGTCACGAAATAGCACAATAGCTGCTTTTAACTAGTGACTAACTAGTTTACGATAATGATGATAGACCAGTTATAATGGTGTACGAGTCGCGATAAATCTTAAATTTATAAACGTTTGCTTCAGTTTGCTCACAATAAACGCGTATATCAATAAAATAGTTCAAATTACAAATTAACAGAAGAATAAATTGTTGGAGAAAACCTTAGTCAAACACAGTTAATAAACACAGTTTTTAAGAGAGAAATCTCCGCATTATGTTATTGATCCATAATACAAACAAATTTTCCGTCTGAGAATTAAAATATCAATATCAAAAAGAAATAATTGAAGGCTATATTACGTACAAATGTGTTATAAGGGCTTGAAAGATGATTATGCTACTTTCATAGGTGGAGAGCGTGAGATTTATGGAAAGGATGAGTCATACTCGTCTTATGCGGAAGTTAAATACACGGCCAAACTTGAATCCAATACCAGGATGTTCGCAGTTTGATAGCTCGTCGGACAAGTATTGGGCTTGCTACGCACGTCATTTTACATCGACGATATACCATCCGGTTGGCACCTGTAAGATGGGCCCTGCCAGCGATCGCTACGCCGTTGTTGATGCTAGATTAAGAGTTCACGGAATTGTGGGACTGCGAGTGATCGACGCGTCGATCATGCCGCTTATAGTTTCAGGGAATACTAACGCGCCGACCGTTATGATAGCAGAGAAAGGTGCTGATATGATAAAGGAAGATTGGCAATCATGATTCGGCATCAATGCTTATATTTTGTAAGAGATTGATGCAGAATAGGATATTGTCATCTTTCATGTTACTATGTAGTACAATCATTTATAATAAGCAAGCATAAATAAACGCTTCAACTTTAATTGCGCTTCTTAATTGTGGGAACAACGTTAATACAACGACTTAATACGATCGTGATTAGTACTTGTCTGGAAACATAATAAAATATTAGAAATTGTAACTTTGCGAAACGCTTACTTTCCTTACAGAACACTAATTATAATTTATAAAACAAGAGTATTAGAATTAAAATTAGAATTTTTTTATATCTACTTTCTCCAGCTTTAGCAAACTCTTTGTTATTTAGTGGACTGTTTGCACATATATCGCGCTGTTTGCATTCGCGCGCGCGTGTAACTCTAAATTATATGTATTTATACCAAGTTTAGATGATGAACGATGCTTCCCCTCCCCTCCCTCTGTCTTTCTGGACGAATGACGAACATATACGTAACAAAATACGAAAATGCTTACTGGTATGTGATAAGTTACTAATTTAATGTGACATTCAAGCAGTTCAAAATCATTCAAAATATCTTTAATTAATTCGCATCGTTACACATATGACACGAGTTGTCACATATGCATACAACGATTGATGTCCCAAGTAAATAATTTTAACATTATGATAAAGCCAGAGAATTTTTTGAACTAGCCTGTCATTAAAAATTAGTACTTGAGGTCATCATATGAACAGTCATATTATACAAGTCAGAAAATAAACATGATGACGAAATATGTCATCCAAATTGTGTCACGTATTGTATCTGTGTATTTCAATAGTGTAGCATTGTTTCAAAATTCTATCACATGCAAAACATTTTCAAAAAATGTACAAAAATCGATTTTTCATGTTTGCATTTTTATGCTTTGTCCTTAAAATTCTAGGACAAATTGCGATTAAAATTTGATTGTGACTTTTATTAAGATACACAAGTGCTTGTTTTTACATTTCCATTTTTGTCAATTTGAGAAATCGCTAAAATAATAATAGATATATAATGTTACGTATGCAGAATGTATATATAAAACATATAAATCAAAAAATGATATATTGTGATACACATATAGGTTTGCTCTTTACTCACGCGATCATGATAAATGCACATTGCGTTAAAATGCGCACTGCAAACTTTCAACTTTTGGTAATTTAATAATTGAAGGCAATGGTGAAAAAACACGATAATCCATAATACATTTAATTACGCAACTTTGGAAAGAATAAAAAAATATCGTACCTATATATATACAATGTAACGACATAATGATATAATGAGAAAAATGAAAATAATTATTTCAATTTAATAGAGTTATTATTATATTTAGATGTAAGAGAAATGGGAGCGGGGGCATTAATATTGGAATATATTTGAAAAATGTAGACATCGTACACTCCTATAACAACGAACATTCCTATAGAGCTTCTTGCATTTATCAACAATCTTTATATTCATTTCTTGAAAAACATAAAGGAACACAAAACGCATTTAAGTTTATCCCGATGTTTGGATATGCTTCCTGGATATATACCTACTCCCAAAATATTTCAAATTATTGCCATTCTCCAATAGCTAATTTGCGTTAACGATGGCATTGAACGATGACGTATCATTGCACATCGGTGACAGCCGTTAAAATATAGATATGTATTATTTCACATATCCACATATGCGTACGTATTTACTCTCAAATTATAATATAATGACGTGATCCATGTGTACAAGTGCGTGATATGTGTTGTCGAGTCCTCTTCCTCCACTGCGTGAAAACGCAATATGTCGCGGCGCTCTTCTTCATATATCCGAAATGTACATCGCGACGGGGTTCATTTTTCCCCTATAAATCAGCATAAATTCTTCGTCTACGGTATCTGCGTGGGACGATAACGATAAGCTAGTGGAGACTCGTGATACTAGCCGGAGATATTGTCACGTTTGAGGTAAAAGATAAGATTTTTTATTTAAATATTAAAACAAAAACGCGGAATATTAAGTACAGCAATATAAAGACACTGCTTGTATTATATCATATTTGTTACGAACTATAACTACAAACTTGTAAACGTGTTATTATACGTTCTATTGTCAAGTCAGAGCGAGTTTCAAAGAGTCGACTTTTTAATTGTAAATTAAAATATTGCATATTATAAACATATATATATATATTTTTTTTTAATGTTTTACACACACATACAACATTTAAAAAACAGAATGTTAATACAATTTTTTAAACAAAAGTTTTTAATGTCTATTTAACTTATAACTGCATTATGATTGCTCGTAGTAAGTTTCATTCATGCAACAAACAAGCGGTTTCTTTATTGTGTCCGAATAAATGAAATTTCAGTCATATATTCTCAATTTAGCGTGTAATTTGTAAATTTGAATGAGTTATATAAATATAGTGATCGTCGTAATTTCCATCAAACTCTTCTCTGATAATATTTGGTAAACTCTAATGTACCTTTCAATTTATAATTTTTCACTTTCTTTCTCATTAGTTTCACGTTTCTCTCCTCTCTTCTTCTTGACAAAAGAAATTTTAATAATTCGTCGATGTACAAGTATCGACGAACAACGTTCGTTCCTGGCTTCCTCAAAAATCACTCGATCGTGAATCCTCAAAGAATAAATCCTAGATGCATTAATCCATGCGGTGTGAATCCTGCTGCAGACGAAGACTTGGACGATGACGTCACACCACGTGTGTCTTCTTCGTCAACGAATGTTTCTGACCACACGCGATGAGTTTCTCGATTAGTGCATATAGTGTGGTCGCTGTCCCTTTGACTGTGCCAAACGGTACGTGTCGGAAATACGATCGTATTGCGAATCCGAGACGCTTCGAATCAATTGCTTAAAATGGTTTGTGGTCCTGGTGATAAGACGAATCGATTAATATCTACGTGTCCAATATTGTTATTCAAACGTCATCGAAACATTGATTACCACAAAAACTTAAAGCTTCATACCTTTATCCAGATCTCAGGTAATATTTGGAAAAAAAACCGAGTCTAAAAATTATAAATAATATTGCAAAAAATGTCATTTATATTAGATGATTGATATATCTTTTAGAGATATATTTGTAAAGGAACACGCGAAAGTTTTGAAACTTTTTTCAAAGAGGCTGCTTTATAGTTCTTTATGCAATGATTTGTTGTTGAAAAATATCTGTAACGTAATAAAACATAATCCGATAGCATCGTAGCTACGTGACAACGACATAAGTTTCTAGCGGTGAAAAAAATAACACTTCAAATAAAAAAAAAAATTTTTATTAATTTTCTCAGGTCCTTCCACGTATAGCAAAATTAAAACTGTAATCTAGAATGGATAATTCTTTGTCCTAGCTCTCTGTCCTGTGTGTACGATGTTTACACCTGTTAACGATTCAACGAAATTTCACTTGCTCCGTTTGCGGATGGAGAAATGTCTGCATTTTAGGCATTTCGCATGTGTGATATATTTGTCATGTTGTATTGAATATATTGCGTATACTCTTCGATCACTGTGATAAAAAGTTATTACAAACATGTAGTAATAACGTACTCTTATCAAAAATGAAATCAAACGTATTCCGGATAATTTTTTAGTTGTAGTATATAAGTAATGTTATAAAAAATCAATTTTATATTGACACATTTCATTTAATATATTGCGTTTAAGAGAAAGGAAAATAATGATGGGAATAAATAACAATTAATTATATCAAATTATGAATCCTTCTACACTTTGTGTTACCTGAGATACATTTAAAAACAGTGTGACAGGGTTACCAATGTAAGTATATACGGGATAGAATTAAGTTCATTGCAAAACGCGCCTATTACATTGTCGGCGTATGCCATTGTTTTCAATGGTATTCTCATAAATCGTATAATCGACGTTTCGTTCCCCTCGCTCAAGTGTTTAACTGACATGTGTCGAAACTCCGTCGCAATCATTTTCAAGCAATTATGTATCCTTTCATTAATGAACACGACGTAAAATCCGTATTTCAGTAACAACGGTCTACGATAATGATCAAACTAATGATTGACTCGTGTCCAACTTGTATCTTGAAGAGATACAATAAAATGCGCTTGGTCAACGTAAATTATAACACACATACACACGCACACGCGCGCGCGAAAATAATATAACAATATTATTATTATTAAACAGTATTATTTGTAAATTAAATTACATAAAGTATACAAACACGCTATAATTCATTATCATTTATCTCCTTGCAATTTACTCAATTCAGAAAATGATATTAGTATTTAAATTGCAGACATGCGGTGGTACTTCCTTTGGTTAGCCTTGGCGTATTATATTATTGCTACTGCAGTCAAAGCACAGGTGAGTAAGATATAGTAATATTCTTTTACAGTATCGAAAATTTTTGTTTTATATTGTATAATGATATATCGACTTAAGTGAAAGAAAAAAGTATCGCGTTTCTTTTTTTATAATGAGCTACCTAATCCATTAAACTAGCACAATCGATATAACAATATAAATATTGTTTTAAACAACTTCACGGATAATCTGATTGGTTTTAAATTTACTAACACGCTTTAGCGCTTTAATTTTGTTGCATCATATTTCATAATCGAAAATAAAAGTAAATTACAGGCTACAGCGCAAAAGAGAAAAGTACGCATAGAATTACTAAATTCTCAAAGAAATTTGAAATGTTTATATCATTATGTCCGCATGGAGCATAATGTTTAAACGGATATTTTTAAGATAAGAAACATAATAATCAGAATAACGCACATTGTTCGAATGTATACGGAGAGAATTTCCTTTTAAAATTTACCCTGAAAATCATGTTAATTGTGAGACAATATAGTATTTAGGTAAATTTTACTGTGCACTACAATAAATTTTACAGCGAAATCTTATTGTAGTGCACATTAAAATTTGCCTAAATACTATATTGTCCCATAATTAACATGATTTGCAAAGTAAATTAAAAAAAAAATTCTCTCCGTGTATGAATCGAGAATATTTTTTTCCGCAAAAAAAATCGAAAAAATCCTAACAGAAAAACTACTGAATAAGAAAAACACTACAGAGTATCATTTTAGGTTAATACAAAAATTTACACAAATATCGGAAACATCTTTCTTACATATTTGGGAGAGAGTGGATAGTAATTATATAACTTTGATTATTTTAATTCCTCAAAGAAATACACATTTTTTTTATCACGAATTTCATACTAACTGTACATATAGCTTTAATATATCTACTTTGTACTGGAAGAAAATGCGACCAGTATTTGTTATTCTCTAGCCGATTCAAACAACCAGCGACTATGCAGGATGTTGCTCTTGTCAGTTCGAGGATACGCGGTACATGAGTCGTGTCTGTGGTAGGGTCAGCACTTTTATGACGTTGGTTCAACATGCGATATCCTCCAGATGCGACATCGCTGACCCTTGTCGACGATTGGGAAGAGACGAAGCACCGAGTGAAAATGAATGGTAAGAGTTTCGCGATATCTGCATAATGCAAGACTTTCATTCTTGTACGTATTCCATTCTTCTATACTATGAAAAATCATCCACGTATCGTAAATTCCTTTAGGTTCGACTTTGTAATTGTCGGCGCAGGTGTGGCCGGACCAATAATTGCGAGAAGATTGAGCGACAATCCATGGCGAAAGGTTTTGCTCATCGAAGCTGGCCCAGAAGAACCTAGTATGACAGCTATACCAGCGTTTGCGTTCAATGCCGTAAATACGTCCCTCGATTGGAACTTTAAGACGGAGCCAACATTATCACATCCTACCGCCTGTTTAAGTATATAAAATATCGTCTTGCATTGTATAACTTGATGAATTTTTTCGCTATTTATAGTTATCTATACATCATATATCATTCTATCATACAGAATAATCTTTAAAACCTATAATAATGATACAAAAAATTCAATGTGGCAATTTTTTCAATTTTCTAAAAATCCGAGATCAAAATCAATAGAGATTTTAAACATTAGTAGACGCCTTCTATTCGTACTATCACGAAATAATCTCAACAGCTTTTTTTCTGAAAAACTTCAATATATTTCAAAATTATGTATGTGAGTATATGTGTGTGTTTATGTATATATACATAGTGCAAATTTTATCGCAGATAGAACGTGCGCGTGCGTATGTATATATCGTTCCATCTGCAATAAAATTTGCGTTAAGAAAACAAAACTTTAATAAATTAATGCAACAATTTTCTTTTTAGAAACGGGTGGCGTCTGCACTTGGCCAAGAGGCAAAATGGTCGCCGGAACCGGTGGTTTACACGGCATGATGTACATTCGAGGGCATCCTGAAATTTATAATCGCTGGGCGCGCAAAGGTAACTTGGGTTGGTCTTATAATGACATCAGTCATTATTTTGAACGAGTGGAGAATCCGGTCGACCCAACAATCTTGTCGGACAAGCCTAGAAGCTTGAAGGAAGACGGCCCGATGAATATTCAGTATTATCCGCATAAGCCGGACTTTGTCAATATTCTGTTGGCAGCTGCCGGCGAGCTGGGTTACCGAACCTCCCAATTGAAGGAATACAATCAAACTGGCTTCATGATCGCACCAATGACGACCAAGAACGGTATGCGTCTCACGACTTCGAGAGCATATTTGAGACCTATTTACGACCGCAAGAATTTGCGAGTGCTGACAAATGCGCAAGTCACTAAGATCTTGATTAGTCCATGGGAACAAAAGGCTTACGGTGTGGAATTGGTGGATAAAAACGGCTACAAAAGAGTGGTTAAATGTGATAAGGAGGTAATTCTGACAGCCGGTGCTATTGGCTCGCCACACATTCTTATGAATTCTGGAGTGGGACCCGAAAAAGATCTCGCCAAGTTCGGTATTAAAGTGTATAAAGATCTGCCGGTCGGCAAGAATCTGCACAATCATGTGTCTGTGGGGGTGCCGATGAGCATCAGAGACATTCCATATGAGACTATCACCATGGACGCCGTAAATGAATATTTGGAGAATAAGACCGGTCCATTGGCCAGCACTGGTATCACTCAAGTTACCGCTTTCTTCGAGAGTAGCTACGCGATCAATGGCATGCCGGATATCCAAGTCTTCTTCGACGGTTTCAGCTCCACTTGTCCAAAAACTGGTCTACCCAACGAATGCGCCAATGATAAGGTCCAGTTCGATTGTCCGAGCAGAAGAGAGATTGTGGCGAGACCTACAGTGGTTTACGCGGAGAGTCGAGGCGACTTGAAACTCCGCTCGAATAATCCTTTGGATCCGCCGTTGATATATCCAAATTACTTCACAAACGAAAAGGATCTAATGATTCTGCTCGAAGGTGTCAAAAAGATTAGCAAGCTTGTTGACACGCCCGCTATGAAGAAGTGGGATCTTCGCTTGGAACAACCGACAAGTTCATTGTGTAGCGAGTAAGTAATGTTAAAAGTAGATAATAATCGTATAGAATAAATCCTCGTCAATTACGTACAATTATCGTACAATTACGATATCGCAATTTTCATTCTAAGAATCTTCGATTCCCTGATGAATTTATATAGTCGATTTTTCTTTAGAGAAAATGTCGCTATATATAAATATCGAAAATTTTTACAAAACGATTACAAACGGAGATCTTTTCGAAAACAAACTAAGTTTTAACAGGAAATATATATAATAAATAAAAAATAATAAAAAAAAGAAAGAAAGGAAAAGAAAGCCTTTGTTTGGCTTTCCAACATCTCTTATTCGACAATTCAAAATTATATCGACAATTTTACCTACAATAATTCTACATATTGTATAATTCTTGATAGCTTACATTTTCGTTGATATATTTCACATCAAAACAATGATGTTTGGAAAGTTCAAAATAATTTTGCATAAAAATACTTTAAGTTTTGAAAAAAGTTACTTTTATCCTGATTAATCTCTATTAATTTTTCCTTTATTAGCTACCATTTCGGTACGGACGCTTTCTGGATGTGTCAAATAAGGACGGAAACTGGACCAGAAAATCATCAATCTGGAACATGCAAGTTAGGACCAAGTACTGATCCAAGCGCGGTAGTAGATGCAGAACTTCGAATACATGGTATATCGAATATCCGTGTTGCCGACGCATCCATCTTTCCCATTGTGCCAAACTCAAATCCTATCGCTGGGATCATGATGGTGGCTGAAAAGGCTGCTGATATGATTAACAATGCTTGGCCGCAAAAATTTTAAATGTATAAGTTTTGATACACTAGACTGTAATCAAGATTAGCGTGTATACATGTGTAGAGAGAGAGAGAGAGAGAGAGAGAGAGAGAGAAGATAGGAAAAGATGAAACAAAAGAAATATTAAATCAAATTTGAAGTTTTCAATTTTGCGACAATAAGTTCTTCGAGCTAAAAGCATTTTTATAACAAAACTTTGATTGAATAAAATATTTTAAATTTATTTATTTTGAATAAAATAGTATTACAAAGTAACCTCTATTATTTTTTGTAAATAATTATTATAATAACTAATAATGTACCCAAACATATCCTAATGCTGAGCAGCAATGATTAGTGCATTTGTACTACATATCTTTTAAGAAAAGAAGATAACAATTGAATATAACAAAGATCAGTGATGTAAACAATCTGAAAGGATTAGACTATTTGTTGCATGTTCAAAGAAATTTGTGAAATTTAAGGAATTCAAAAATCTTAAAATATATTAAAAAATATATTTAAAAAATATATTAAAATCATCTAAAAAAAGCTGTCATCAAGGAGCCAGTAATCGGAACGAACTTGTTGAGATATATACCAAATGTAAGAGAAAATTACACCAAGTTTGTTCAAATTGTTGGTTAACTGGAAAAAAGCTTTTAAATAACTTTAATAAAGTAATTTTTTTGAAGTAACAACGTTTCTTTGTACTAAAAGAACCAAACGAATAAATTATAAAAATAAAAAAAGTAATAAAAAAATTAAATCAAATATTTCATCAGTATAAAGGATATAAATTACTGAAAAGTCAAACAATTTCAGAATCCTATCTTTGACATAAGAAATGTAATAATACCATTATATTATTAATAATATAACAATATTAATACAGTATTAATCTACAAAATAGAAACGGTCAATAATGACCGCTTACCGTATTTTTAATGTTAAATGCATGTAAGACATGATAATAATCCTTCAGTAATTTGATTCTTCACTTGCTTGTTTTTTTGGTAGCATGAAAAAGATTATGTGAATAGTTCTTAAATTTTATCTTATTTTTAAAATCTCACATAAAATAAATGACAAATAACTTAAAATTTTGACAATTTATATAATCGTCTGTGTTACATAATATTGGGTTCAAAACTATAACTTAACTTTTAGTTATAAGTTATAATGTAAGTTTGATCATTTTCTTCCTGCTACAAATTATATACGTGTACATAATTCTATAATTACTTTATATATATATATATATATATATATATATATATATATATACGGTCACAATAATATTACTATATCAAATATGTCCCTTAAAACTCTAAAGCTTTTATCCGAAACATTTTTAACATTTTTAACATTTTTTTAATAAAAGGCGTAGAAAAGATATTTGAGGTGGGACATTAAAATGGCGCACCCTGTGTGTGTGTGTGTGTGTGTGTGTGTGTGTGTGTGTGTGCGCGCGCGCGCGCGCATAAACGTATGTACGTATAAACACATTCATTTTTTGTTTAATCTAAAATTTAAATTTTTTTTCTTGGTGTGTGCTGATTTTTTACAGTATACCAGCT
>NW_012079747.1:38983-41280 GCF_000956235.1 Wasmannia auropunctata
TTACATAAAATCATCCCTTTAAAATGATTTATTTAAAAAAATGATCCGCGAGTATTCGTTTTATTGCATTACGAAAAATTTTCCATAAAAATGTCGAGAGTGCCGCCGGCATTAGCATAACCCAAGGTACACCATGAGGAGGTTGCACGGTCGGACTTGTATCTCGTGTGTGTGTGTGTGTGTGTGTGTGTGTGTGTGTGTGTGTGTGTGTGTGTGTGTGTGTGTGAGTGTGTGTGTGCGTGTGCGTGTGTATGTGTGTGTAGGAGCGAAGAGCTGCGTGGCAGCTTGCTGTACCGAAGATCCAGGTTCAAATCCACCCAGAACTACGGTGCTTTGAAATTCGTTGCCAGTGCTATACGGCAATTCATGACGCAAATTGAAGCACGGTCTCTGTAAGGCGATCGCCAAATGGAGGTGACAAAACTGGAGATTGTTATGATTGTGGAGAAGTTGGGAATATAAGAAAATGTAACCCTAAGGGGATCATAAACATTAAAAAAATATATATATACACTTGTAATTAAAAATAATAAAATGTTACAATAATCTTGTGTAATGTAATATTTATAAGATTTATTTGTGCCAATAGTATAATTATTTTTTTCTTTTCTTTAAGATGTGATTTTTAATTGCAACTTAAATCTCTCTTTCAGACTTTATACGCGCGTTTGTAATATTACAACTCCAGATATTTCAATATACATGTACATGAGTGTCATGACCAGTAATGACACAAGATTAATCACTAGTAGACATATCATTAGGTAAACATGAGCGACAAAAATGCGTTGTATGCCATATCAATTATATTGTGCATAATCAATGTGCACGTGCAATAATGCTGAGTCAGGTTTTCGTCAATAAGTGCGTCTTAGTATCTTTCTTTCCAGCATCAGAGAAGAATTAAAAAATTAAGAATGTAAAAAAATTACTATATAAATAAAAGCCAATGTCTGAATTATAAATTACTATTACATCTAATAGTTGTGAGTTTGATAAAATACAGGTATATGGCATCTTTTAAAAAATACTAAAATTATTTAAATTTAAGATATAAATTATTAAAGAGTGGCGAATATATAAAACTTTAACTTTTAAAAAAGAAAATAGGAAACTAGTTTTTACATGTATAATATAAGTATATATATATAATCTGATTCTAATTTAACTTGTTTGTATTATAATGTCGAGATAGATACTGGAAAAGAGTGGGAAAGACTCCTTGTGTGGTTTTTTAATAAACAAGAACTATTAGGAAAATACTCTTTAGTCGAGACTGAACAGTCGTTGCTGAAACATCTCAGAGAGGTAAGCTCTCTTTTCTATACTTATATTATTTTAAATATTTATTTATACACTTCTCAACAAAATTAAAGCATCACTTACTCTATCCTCAAAAAATAGGCAAAATTCAAGAGAGTGTAACTTCGTCAGAAATGATCGTATCAAGATGTTCAAAAAAGCATTTTACAGCTTGAAATCTCTATAGAGATTTCTCTACATATAGAGACTCTATAGAGAGTAGAGTAAGTTGATGCTTTAATTTTGTTGAGAAATGTAATTAGAAACATTAAAATTAAATATAAAACTGTTATTTATGTGATCCGACGATATATTATATACTTCATATTCAATTACTTTTATACTAAACATCTTTATGACAGGGACGGAGAAATTCAAGAAATTAATAAAATCTTGTTACGTAATTAACTTGTTACGTAGTTAGAATTTGTTTCAGTTACAAACAAATCAAGATTACGCACAAATATTAGGATTATTTTATTTATAAGGCTAATGCCTTAGGCAATTATTAATGGGCAAGACAATATTCATCTGTATCTACGTGCATCTGTAGCACGTTATGCTATAAATTATGCCATTAATTATGCTATACGTTGTACTATATTAGCTTTTCACAAATTCAATCAATTTCGCTAAATATGCTTTATTATGGAAAATCACAATAAACTTTAGTTTATTATCGATTTAAATATATATATATATATATATATATATATATAATACGTATAGTAATTTACATAAATTAACGTATAATACTATGATAGTTTCAAGAAACATAGTTACGCTTCAAGATATTATCCTACAGTATCCTTAGTAATCTGAATAATGAAATTCAATCGCAAGCCACACGATTAGTTGCGTATGACGTAATGAATAATCAAGCATATATGGTTCATGATAGTAAAATGTGCACAATGTGCATAATTAATGCCACATATGTTTATGATAATATAAAGTGCAGTAAAATAAAAGCGGTGTGTGTGTGTGTGTGTGAT
>NW_012079747.1:44056-54709 GCF_000956235.1 Wasmannia auropunctata
ATACTCGAGCGGTCGGAGTACGTGTGACTTTAAAGGACGGAAGAACGATTGACGTAAGGGCCTCGAAGGAAGTAATCCTGTCGGCCGGTAGCATTGCTAGTCCGCAACTCTTGATGCTTTCGGGCATCGGGCCCGAGAAGCATCTACGCGAGATGGAAATCCCCAAGGTCGTTGATTTACCTGTCGGCAAAAACCTTCAGGATCATGTCACGTGGTTCGGCTTATATATGACCTTCAAGAACCGGAGCGCAACACCGCCATCACCTACATATATCCTAGATGTAGCTTACGAGTATTTAATACACAATCAAGGACCTCTGGCAGGTATCGGCAGTTACGACCTCATGGGTTTCGTCAATATACACGACTCGAGCGCCAAATATCCCAATATTCAGTTTATTCATGGTCACATACCACAATGGCACATACCCATGGCGACCAGTTTTCTCGACGGCATTCACATGGACACGGAAATAGCTCGAGAGATAATAGGAATCCTAACAGAGGCGGATGTGCTTCAATTTTTATCAATTCTACTAAAACCAAGGAGCGTAGGAGAGATACGGCTACGTAGCAAAAATCCAGCAGATCCGGTTAGAATTTACGCCAATTATTTTTCCAAACAGGAAGATTCAGACACGATGTTGAAATCCTTGGACTTTCTCAAGAAAATGCTCAACACCGAGACGTTCAAACAACACGAGGTGCGGTTACATCACCTAGATATTCCTGGTTGTCGTCATGCTAAACCCGATTCCGAGGAATATTGGAAGTGTAATCTGCGACATACGTCATCTACTCTCTTCCATCCTGTTGGAACGACAAAAATGGGTCCTCAGGGCGATCCCACGGCCGTTGTAGATCCTCGCCTGAAGGTTCATGGAGTACAGGGATTAAGGGTCATAGATGCGTCTATTATGCCGACGATTACCGGTGGAAATACGAATGCACCGACGATAATGATTGCGGAAAAAGGTGCAGATTTTATTAAAATGGACTGGGCGGTTATGGAAGGCAAAGACGAGTTGTAAAAGGAGTTGCAAAAGTCTTGACTTGTACTTAAGTTGCTTTTATAGGAATAAGTTGAGTTTTTTGTGCCTTTTCAGCTCCTTCATCCCCTTAGCAATTTCACGTGTCGTAGATAACAAAATACATAGATAATAAAATCAATTAAAAGTGTTTAAATAAGCATATTTAACCTTAGCTTGGCATGAATCAAATTGATCCAAGCGAAACATTTGCACAACGTATTATTCTTTTTCGAGGTTTTTAAATTTTGAAAATTGCGATTACGTAAATCTCTGAGGAGTACTTAGTATAAATCTGCAACAATCAGATTTTTTATCGGTTTTTGCTTTCGACACAGAGAGCAAATGTAATTATTGCTGGGTGAGACACGAGTGTGCCAAAAAAAAAAATAGAGCAACGTTTCAAGTGGAGAAAATAAGATTTACAAATTATTTGTCTTGTATTTTAAGATAATTATTAGAATAAATCAGTAATTTTTAATAAAAATGAGTTTTATTAAATAATAAAATAAAATTTATGCGCTCCAATAATATATAAAACAAGTTTTTTATAAATTACATCTAAATAGAAACTGCTCATGTGTGCAAAACAAAGAAAATATCAAATAAAAAGGCTAAAAAAACAAAATAAACTAGAAGTAAAATTAAAACTTTACTATAAAAACATCATTGAAAAAAATGCTAGAACGTTTTGAAACGCCGAGCCTTCTTTAGCTAGTAAAATTCTTACAAAACCAATAAAACCAAATGTAAGAATAATATAATATATTGTAATAAAATAAAATTAAATTATTAAATTATTAAATTATTTTAAAAATACAACAGTTAATAAAGACAACGAATTATAAACAATAAGAGGTTATATTCACAAAATTCTTTGACAATTACCTATGAACTACTTAAGTTATTGCGATTTTGAGGCATCTCTCCTTGAAATCAGGAAGCGCACAGTTTTAATTTTACATCTAGTTGTTTTTTTTGTGTTCATTTCTTGGCCTTTTGAGATTTGATACTTTCCTTTTTTATGTTACAAACAATTTTATATATTATATATTATAATTTTAATAAGATGTATGTTATATATAAAAATATATTCTATGATAATAAAATATTAAAACTTCGCAACAGAATACTATATAATTATTAAAAACTGTAAATTTTATTATTCTAAATTAGATATTAGTGACCTCCTTGCAGTTTTTCTGTTGACATTAAAGAATTGAATTAACGATTTTTTTTTAAAGTAATATCAACAAGTTAAATTATAAGATCCCATAATTATTAAATCTTGACTATTGCAAATGCAGACATAGTATCTTTTTTTCTTAAAGTATGCAAACTTACTCACTTAATTGCAAAACACTATCTTTTCACACTAAAAATCCAGTTTACAAATAATAATTAAGATAAATTTACATTATTATAATATCTTGTTATATATTATTTCAAATATTAATATAAATTATATGTATGTATATTCAAGCACACGATTTTGTTAGACCAGCTATGTCTGTGAATACATTCATAATTTGCTGTAAATACATTCGTAACACAACGTATTTCATAAAATTAAAAATTTCACATTCTTTTGAATTTAAATTTCATTTTCCATCTTAGATCAAATATGTGTAACACCTTTATTACTAGCCTTACTTTAAGTTTTAATATTTAAGATCAACCGCGCACTTTGTGGAACAAGGATAAGGGAAAGGTGATATGTGTCTTAGTGAGGTAGTGGTAAGTCTTCATAGTTTATACAACCAACATAATGCTTAAAGTCTCAGTCTTTCGCTTTCTCTGCCACGTTAAACTGCTCGATCGCGCAACATCGTTTTAATGCCACGTGCACCTACGTGATTCTTTTATCTTTTTGTCGAGACAGTTCTTGTATCAGTATCATGATGAAGAATAATACTTTTGTTGAAGAAAAGAAAATGGTCGATTTTTGTTATCGCGCACCGTAATGCTCTCTCTTTCGTAAGTTGTATATATGTATATATAATACATAAGATGTATATACATAAATATTAACGAAAGCAACTAATGTATCATTATTTTCAATTTCAACAGATCACAATGCAATGAAAAGTTTAATTTTTTAAAGCTTATCCTCCTACTTACAATGTGTTTTCAATTAAACCAATGTTTCGAATTGAAACTAATGCATGAAGTGGAAATGTTTCGTAATTGTTCCTCAATATATACGCTCTTAATTAAAGATAAATTTATGAACATTTTTAATCATATTTTTTAATCATTTATATATTCGTTTTGGACAAAATTTTAATCTGAAACGTTATAGAATTTATTATCAAGCGCTATACTAAATAAAGAAATACAAATAGCAAAGATAAAAATATATTGATGAAACATTTCAAGCATTTATTACTAATCAATCACCTATATTAATATTTAAAATTATTCTTGAGCAATTTATGTTAGAAGGTGAAATATTTTAGAAATGTGAAGGAGGATGTACCTATAGTATTTGAAGTTTGCAAAGCCATCTTTTACCTACGTATCCTTTAGCCAATTTGGAATCTCTATTCATAAAGAGTTTTTTAAGGAACATTTCTTTTCATAAGTTATAATTTATTATTAGATTACAACATGGCTGATGATCGATGAAAAAGTTTTCGAGAAAACTACATTTTGAGATATATAGCAAGCAGAAAAACTTTAGTTCTTGTTTAATTCTCATTTCAAGCAAACTTTAATATGATCTATATGATTAATTACAATCATATTTATTATTTAATATTAAAAATTAGAAAATTAGAAATTTGGAATAACTGATGATTCTCCTTGATATTATCGTTAAACAAATCGAGTTAATTCTAAATTGATCAAGGATTTTAGAGATAAAAAATTCGTAAGTTTTCTAAGTTTGGGAGGGGAATAATTCAAACAATAATTTCAGAAACAATTTTTCGAAAACAATTTTATAGTAAAAAAAGAATAGATATATCCTTACTCTCAGTTCTTTCAAAAAACTTTTAATAAATGTAAAATGAAAACTGTGTGATTTCCAGGCTAACTTTCTAAATTGTTGCAATATTCATATGTGCATATATACATATAGGTATATATATAATGTCCAATAACGTGACGGTTCGGTAACGGTCTCTAGATTCAGATTATTTTAGTCTTTCAATACTTGTGGTGCTTTTTAAAATCATTTCTCTATTAATGCCCCGAATTTCACTCATTTATACTGTTTGCTGAGATTGCTTATTATTTGCTTGAGAGCTACTTAAAGGGCTACTTAATATTAAATACGCTACATGAATGCCGGTTCAAAGTGAGTTATGTAAAAATCAGTTGCCCAACTTCTGATTTCAATTTCACCTTATCGAGAAGATCAGCCATCTGATAGTTTCGAAACGGAACTATGTAAGCCAAGGATATAGAAACAAATTAATTATCTATTAATGCCGTCAATATATTTTTATATTTTTTATAATACAAAATGTTGTAAGTCAACAATTTATTTTTCGAATAGCAAAATATGCGTCATTTTGTGAACATCTAATTAATTAAAAATTAAATCCTCATTGGTCACCTCGATTTCATAGATGGAATTTTCTTTTTTGCTGTTACAATGAAAAAAAATTGATATTAGATTATACAATGATGATTGGATTGACAGCTATGTACACATTGAACGTTTACTTGAGAAAAAAAAGAATATCATAGAAATGTATCGTTAGAAAGATAAAAATATAATATCATTATCAAAGAATCAATAATTATAGGTATTCTAATAAGTAAAATAGATTTTTATTTTGTTTTCAGATTTTCACGCAAGGTCTCGAGAAGAAAAGTGTTCCGACAAATTTTTATAATTAAAGCATGTAACATAAGAGTTCTGTGATTTGTCATCATTAAGTAATTTCTGTTACAAATGTTTCTAAATTTTTTTATGGCTGTGTGGATTTGCACATAATTGCAACCACGAGCAACTATGAAATCACAAGATCGAGACGTACGATAAAAGATAAGGTATTTATCTGTTATACTGAATAGAGATAGTTGTTATAAAATACAATCGGAAAAAACCTATACATGCAGAGAACGTATTCGTGAACTTGGCTACTTGAATGTGTAAGTTTCGGACAAGATCAATAGTAATCAAGAGCACGACCAGAGCGAGAGATGAGCGTCGCGACGGTGGTCGGCGCCGCTATCAAAACAGCCACTGTCCTCCTTGGCGTCGGTATTGGTAAGATAACTATAATCCCAGTGCTGATTGCCGCGCTCGCATACTTCAATTATGATCTTATGGACCCGGAAAACCATCCACGCGTGACGAAGCAATTAAGGAAAGATTACGACTTTGTTATCATCGGTGGTGGTTCAGCTGGCAGTGTGCTAGCCAATAGGCTAACTGAAAATCCTGAATGGAGTGTACTATTATTGGAGGCCGGAGGTCATGAGACCGAAATAACCGATGTGCCGATACTATCACTATATTTGCACAAGAGTAAACTCGATTGGAAGTATCGCACACAGCGGCAGGATACGGCATGCCAGGCGATGGTCGATCGCCGATGCTGCTGGACTAGAGGCAAGGTAGGTATATTGTAAAATAGACATCGAGCCAAACTCAAGTTCTGAGAGCTAGAAAAAGCTCAAGCTACTAAGATAGTTAGGAATATCATGTAAAAAATATCAAGAATAAAATAAAAAAATAAAAGTTCTATCTTATGGCTGTAGAGAGTTTATAGATACTTTGGAGAAGTGCGAGAAGAAAAATGTATCCAAATAAAAGATTTCAGATATTTCGAAAGTATTCACTGTCAAACGATTTATATTAATTTACAATATTTACATTATCAATATACTCTATTACCAAGATATTAAATCATTGAAGACTCGCTGATCTCGAGTTAATTGCGTTCAAAACGAAATTAACAATTATTACAACAACGTTGTGAAGTGTCGAGGGTCAAGTATACATGCGTGGCACGAAGCTAGAGTGAAAGTAATTCTTCGTTCCATTACTCATTGTCAATGTACAAAATTTCTTGTACTACGAATGCACATCAATTATTTTATATCGCAATTTAATTTCTAGATGCAAAGTAAGAACAAAAGAAATGAAATGCATATATTGGAGATCGTATTGACAATAAGAAGTCAAATTAATTAATTTGTTCGCCTGACCGAATGCTACTATTTTACTTTGTGCAATCTTCGATTAAATAACATTTCAGGTGCTTGGAGGCTCTAGCGTCCTGAATACGATGCTTTACGTGCGAGGAAATCGGCGCGATTTTGATCAATGGGAGAGTTTCGGAAATCCTGGTTGGGGATACGAAGATGTACTCCAGTATTTTAAAAAGTCAGAAGACCAAAGAAATCCGTATTTAGCACGCAATACAAGATATCATGGTACAGGTACGCTTCTTTGTTGCGCATTTCTGCATTTATCGTCACATGTATTATTTAAAAAAAAATCATCCTTAAGGCGATGTTGAACGACAGTCGAACTTGATGATATCACTGTTTTACTTTCCGATGATTTGTGCGTATATATGCGTGTAGTATTGATGTAGTGATGTGTTTATGTTTACTACCACATCAATATCACGCACACGCTACTACTTCTCTTATGCGTACAAAATTTAACTTTTATATGCAGCACATGTTGTCACGAGTCAACTGCAGAAACCGATAATTTTCTAATTTGTTTCGTTTTTTGCATCAAATTGTAGTAGCCGCAGTCTGTTATTGTCAATACTTTAATTCTGGAAACGGATTTATAATTCTGTAAAATCAATTAAAAAAATCAACTTATTCGAAATAATCGTATTCAATTGATAAAACAGACCTATGTTCAGCATCGCCTTAAGGCGGTAAAGCAAATTGAACGCAATTATTTTTAAATTCACTAATCTTTTTATTGATTTCACAAAATTATGTACCCTTTTCCACTTTGTTTATATTAAAATTTTTAAGTATAGACAATAACGGAATGTGGATGATGCAATTTTGTAGGAAAAAATTGTCAAAAATTACAGTTTTGTAATCGATTTCTATAGCGTCGACTCGTAACAACATTTGCTTGGTATAAGAGTTTTAGATTTTATACGTATAAAAACTGTAAAACATTCTTATTCGGGATTATATGAAAGAATAATACTGTGTTTTTACTAATGAGCCTATAGGTGTTTCAGTATAGAGAAAGATGAATTTGAAAATATTATTGTATATATTGCGTGGGACGTATGTAATAATAAACATTAACACGTCACTATACATTACTACACCAATATCTCACACATACATATGCATAATTGTATTGGATAAAACAGCGTCGCCATAGAATTCGGCCGTCCTTCTAGCATCGCCTAAATGCTTCATGCGCGCGCGCGCGTGTGCGTGTGTGCGTGTGTGTGACGTGACAAATATATATTTTTTATTCTTTTCGAAACCCTCTTTTCCCAGGAGGATACTTGACCGTGCAGGACAGCCCGTATGTCACTCCATTGGGCGTTGCATTCCTACAAGCAGGCGAAGAAATGGGCTATGATATTTGTGATATCAATGGAGAGCAGCAAACTGGTTTCGCCTTTTTCCAATTTACAATGCGACGCGGTGCTAGGTGCAGCACCGCTAAAGCATTTGTGCGACCCATTCAACTGAGAGAAAATTTTCATCTCTCTCTGTGGAGTCACGTGACTCGAGTGTTGATTGATCCACAAAGAAAAAAGGCATATGGAGTAGAGTTTATCAGAGACGGTCGTAAAGAAGTAGTATTCGCCAAGAAAGAGGTGATTCTTTCGGCCGGCGCTATTAATAGTCCACAATTGCTAATGCTTTCCGGAGTAGGGCCACGTGCACATTTGGAGCAATTGGGAATTCCCGTGATTGAAGACTCACCCGGAGTCGGGCAGAATCTACAGGATCACATAGCGGTTGGTGGACTCGTTTTCCCAATCGATTACAAGATTAGCATCGTGATGAATCGAATAGTGAATATTAATTCAGCGCTAAGATATGCCATTACCGAGGATGGCCCGTTGACGTCCAGTATCGGCCTCGAGGCGGTCGGCTTTATTTCCACCAAATATGCCAATCAGACCGATGATTGGCCTGATATCGAGTTCATGTTGACATCCTCGGGAACTAACTCTGACGGTGGCGGCCACGCGAAGAACGCTCACGGTTTAACTGATGAATTCTATAACGAAGTGTTTAGTAAAATCAACAATCATGATGTTTTCGGTGTTTTTCCGATGATGTTGAGACCCAAGTCGCGCGGTTATATCAGACTGAAATCTGCGAACCCTTTAGATTATCCGCTACTCTACCATAATTATCTCACTCATCCAGATGACGTGGCAGTGCTTCGCGAAGGAGTCAAGGCGGCTATCGCCTTTGGCGAGACCAGTAGTATGAGAAGATTCGGCTCTAGATTTCATAGCAAGCCATTACCTGGTTGCAAGCATATTGCACTGTATACCGACGAGTACTGGAATTGCGTTGTCAGACAATACACGATGACGATATATCATATGAGCGGCACCGCCAAAATGGGCCCGCCCATTGACCCAATGGCGGTTGTGAATTCAGAGCTAAGGGTTTATGGAGTTGAGGGCTTGCGAGTGATAGACGCATCTATTATGCCGACAATTACTAGTGGCAACATCAATGCGCCCGTTATAATGATCGGCGAAAAGGCGGCTGATATGATAAAGGCAAAATGGACAAGATAAACTCTCATTTCCAAAGGAACAATGTCACTGTCGCTGCTTTTTGACACGCGGCTCTCGATCAATTGCGTAATCGCAATGTAATATAAAGACGCATGGCTAAGTAGAAACAAATAGCTTTATGCATATTTTCGTGAAAAAAATTTAAAAAATAAAAAGAAGACAAGAAAGCGTTACGTATTCATGAGTTTTTGTTCAGATTTCAACGAAACTATGCTATTTTGAATGTGATTTTTTCCATCAGATTAGTTTGAAATTAACGTTTGCAAGTGATTCAGTACATAGAAAAATATAAGAAAACATTAAGCATTAAAAAAGGTTCTATCGCTTGGACCAAAATTTGATTATTTTATCTATCATCCTTTAAGATCCGAATAGCTTATAAGAAGAAAGCAAACAAACAAACAAAAAGAATATAAATGTTACACGTAAACGTGCGATATTTGTAATATTGAATTATCCTTGACTAAAATTTTTCACGTATAGGGTTCAAACATTAGAAATACAGTTTACGTTCAATAAAGCGCTTTACGTACTCGTATATGCCTAACGCAATAACATAATAACAACACAAACCGACTTGTGCATCCGATTTCGACAATTATTTTCGAAATTTCTACCACTTCAGAAAAAAAGAGAGTATTTTCATTGGATATACAATTACAGATTGAAAAAAATCGTTAAACATTCGTTTATTTGAGGCAAGACGCTAGTGTCTCTTCATTATTTATATCAATAGAGATATATTGTAAAAGCATCTTATAAAAGCACTGACCTGATCAGACTGGTTGACATACTTGATGTTACATGAAAATGTTGTTGATAAAAACATTATTCCGTAACTGTTTCGAAATATTCACATAATTAAATTCTAGATACTCGCGCGAAGACTGTCGACAAGATGAGTAATTATATAAATGTTGCATATGAAATTTGTCATAATTGTACCAAGAATTATGCCGGCGAGTCTTCATTATGCATATAAAGATGTTAAGTGAGATAAGAATCCATCAATGGTGAATGTGTTCCACTTTTAAGACAAAGATGATTATATTATAAATAAAAGTAATTTTGCTGATACATAATATCTATTTAAACTATAAAACTTCCTTGAAATTCTTGTTCCGCAATTGTTTCGATTTCGAAACGTTAAATTGTTATTAATTATTTTCGCATTTAATTATTTTAATATTAATTTTAAGTCTCTGTAGAAAATATATAGACAATTGTAATGCATAAAATTAAAAATTTCTTATATATATATATATATATATATATGACAATCTTTAGTAAGCACATAAGCAAATGATATAAAAAATGTTATTTTCTCTCTATATAAAAGCGGCAATCTATAATCTATTGCAAGGATTACATACGAATGAGAAAATTGTGCGAATTAGCATTTCTAAGATAGAAAACCGATATGAAAATTTGCTCGATCAGATCGCGTAAAGTGCATCAGCCGTAACTAATCTGCCATTGCGTCAGATCTACTATGCTCTCCATTGTAACAACATGGCACACAGTACAAACTGCTGTAATTGCGGTTCTATAGTAATCAATTATCGATCCATCCATACAAAGTTGCTGCACATACTGTGTACAATGACACAAATATGTTACCATAATGATTTTGTGTAAGCTCAGGCAAAAGTATACATGTACACGTTATGCAACACTTTTACGGTTATCATTAAAAACTACGTAGACGCGTCGTTAAAAGTTGAGTGGTTAATAAAAAATTTAACATTGGTTATTTTTAATTGGTGATGCGATACACAAAATACAAGATGCAATAATTAACGTTACTCGACTCGTAACAGAACGTAAATAACGCAAATAAATTTGAAACAAACAATATACATATATATATACATATAAAGTGTATATATATATATATATATATA
>NW_012079748.1:0-301 GCF_000956235.1 Wasmannia auropunctata
ACGTGTGCTCTTCCGATCTAGTAGAACTACACCTATTTCGATTATTTCACAATGAGAAGAATACTGAAAATTTAGAGGTTTCTCAAAATAAGAAACAACATGAAATTGAAAAAGTCGAGAAGAAGAAGGAAAAGGCTGAGGAATTGTTAAAAGAGAAGAAAAAAGATGCCGCTAAACTGGGCAGAGATCTTGCTAAGATAGAGCAAGATATTAGAGAAGTGGAAGTGGAAATCACGAAGAAAAGACCGACGTTTATCAAAGCCAAAGAACGCGTCGCACATATGCAGAAGAAAGTGGAATC
>NW_012079749.1:0-307 GCF_000956235.1 Wasmannia auropunctata
CTTGCTTACGAATCAGCCATCGTTGACTCACCGAGCTTCTGTCCGATAAGATAAAGCTTATCACCGATGGCTGCGGTGCGAGACTAACCGCTTTCTTTGCCTCCACTCCGTGTCCATGTTATTTTCCGCGATCACAGAAATGTTCCTTGAAACACGTTTCAAAATCGAACATCACTCGATAAACTAGTTACTCCGTATCAGCGGTTCTTAATTTATTTCTTTCACGTTTGATTGGTACAATTGAACGTGATAGTTTGCCAAGACAAAAGTCGGCCAATTAAAAGTAATTATTAAAGATCGGAAGAGC
>NW_012079750.1:0-695 GCF_000956235.1 Wasmannia auropunctata
TTGAACGCGATTATTTTCGGATTATCCGATCTTTTCATTGATTTCCAAAATTATAAATCCTTTTCTAAAATTAAAGTATTGACAATAACGGCTACTACATTTTGATATAAAAAACAAAAAAAAAATTAGAAAATTATCGGCTTCTGCATACTCGACTCGTGACAACATGTGCTGTATATAAAAATTTTAAATTTTGTACACATAAGAAAAGTAATAAGTAACCGGGAATTACATGAAAGAATAGTATTGTGTTTTACTGATAAGCCTAAGTACTTTTAGTATAAGAGAACGGATGATCCGAAAATATCAAATTATATGTATTCGTGCAACATCGATGTAGTAAACATCAACACATCAGAACATAACGCACACATCTACGCACTACATCAATATCGTACACATACATATGCACAAATCGTCGATAAAACAGTGACGATTTAGAGTTTGATCTCACTCAATTTAGCATCACTTTAAGGCAGAGTTAGTTGTGCCGTAGATTTCAAGATTACGTCTATACGGATTATTTACGTGAAATCTACGTGATGCTTACATGGTTTTTTGCTACGAGACAATCTAGACTTGTAAACTATGTAGAATATTGAATCACTAATATATACAATATAAAAGAATTAAATTATAAAGCAGTCTACCCACAGTAGAAATAGCCAAAATGTATCTAGGAACAGGCTAAAGAT
>NW_012079751.1:0-623 GCF_000956235.1 Wasmannia auropunctata
CTTACGAGTGTCGTAATAAATTAATTATATGTACAGTAACACCCAGTCGTGCTCGTATATTTGGCCGTTTTCCGTCTTTTACTGATTAAATTTGAGCGGCTCTTTAATATAATGTTATTTTTCATTTTCATGTATTTTTATTAAATATATATTTAACGTAATTACTATATTGTAATATTGTATTACAAATTATATTTCATGACATGTCTGAGATGTTATTAAGCGCATAATTAATCCTGGGAATTCCTTCAAGGGACTTCCACCGTGATGCAGGACAGATATCGAAAAATCATCGTAAATATGTATCAATTCTTTATAATTGCGGAGCATACTGAAATTCTGCGGTTTAGTTTTTTAAGTTTTTACAAATGCAAAGCATGACGAAATTCTGCGTTTTTATGTTATTTTAATTAAAATGCATGTATATTGATCCAATGAATATGGGGTGCGTTCCGATATTCACTGCAAGTACTGGCGCCTATGACGTCATTTAGTAGAGCTTTAAGAACGTTCCGTTATTACTGAGACTGATTTTTCCGTACATAGCGATAGAATAACGGAACGATATCCACAGTACTGTTGTTTATATCTACCGGCAATTTTAAAATATGTCCTGTGTATTA
>NW_012079751.1:8050-8563 GCF_000956235.1 Wasmannia auropunctata
GAACAAAGCCGAATTAAACGCCCACGATTATTGATTGGTGCAGGACTATCAGTGATCCATCGTATCGCGCGGCTCGAAAGTTTAAAAGACAGAGTGCGTGGACGATTCGTGCATGTGGGTGCCGGATTCAACGCGGGACTCAGGTGGCGCGATAGATACGGCTTTCAAAAGCCGTATATTGACCGGTGCCGTTATAAATTCTAGACACACCGACCCTCGTCAGTTTCTCATAGATGCTGAAGAAATTGTACTCGATCGTGTGCGAAATGCAATTCAAAGACATAACAGTATTAAAGTAAACACCATGTTTAACGGCGAATTCGAAATGGGTGACATACGCGCAAATAAAAGTGTTACCACGAAAAACTGTGAACTCTTTCGTAACACAGATTTACACGAGTGGTATGAATCGTGCGTTGTCGAGCCCACAGTAGCGCTGCTGGGAGAATTTAAGGATCAAGGCAGCGGGTGGAAATTGTCACAAATACTGAATTTGACAGTTAATGTGAACAA
>NW_012079751.1:10973-11648 GCF_000956235.1 Wasmannia auropunctata
CGTGCGCGGTGACGCCATTTTGAACGCGGTGTCGCCACCGGTCACCGCCACGTAGCGTGGGTGACGCCATTTTGAACGCGGTGCTGCCACCGTCGCCACCGCCGTCACGTGTGCGGATGCCGACATTTTGAACGCGCCGCTACCACGTTGGACTGCGACGTCATTTTGGTGACATGTTCCGACATGTTCTCGAAGGTTCACGTTTACGTTATTATTATCATGCAAGTACAATTATTATTAATACTATTGATCTTAAGAGGATGCTAAAAGGTCTGAAAAATTTACACGAGGTCGATATGGTAGATTAGTAATTCCAAGCGCGATACGCGCGCCACGCGCGCGTAAAGCGTATAATTATCGAACTTATAGATCATGTGGTAACGCAGGAGATCGATATCGATTTTATCGACATATTGTTACGTTTTCTGCACTACCACAGTTCAAAGCGTAACATGTGTTAGAAATACATGTATACATAGTATACATGTGTGCAATAGGTGTGATTACGTACAAAATATCACTCCAAACCAATTCTAAATCAGGACGTAAATACATTGGCAATATATATATCCTTTTTGAGGATGTAAAATATATTGCACACATGAGTTATAAACACATGCTGACTTTTCGCTGTGTTATAAAGATATAAAATATACTTGACTATGTATAATAAAT
>NW_012079752.1:0-343 GCF_000956235.1 Wasmannia auropunctata
GGTGGGAGGGAAGAGGGAGAGAGAGAGAGACTTCATGACATTCCATGGTGCTAACTCCCACAATTGCGAAGTCGCTTGCCCCAACTCGCTACCTCGAATTCATCTCGAGACTTCGCCCCTTTCACACGCCGCGCCCGCCTTCCTTCTTCCATATTCTATTTGCAGAATATAATATATATATGTAATATCACATATAATATATATGTAATATCACAATTACATAATATCCAATTCACACGCAATATGCCGTTAAAAATTAACTATGAAAAAACTTATAAAAATATTCATCACACAATATAAATGTACCTATGTACAATTGAATAATGTCACGCGAATTTTCTCT
>NW_012079753.1:0-325 GCF_000956235.1 Wasmannia auropunctata
TATTCAAGCAGAAGTGGGCATACGATTTTCACAAAGTCAAATTCGAGGAATTGAATTGATAAATTTTTTATTAAATCTGTTATTTTGATGAAGCGAGATGTGACATTGAAAATATTTTTTTAGCCATAGTAAAATAAAATTTTGAAAATCATCATGTTAACGGATTTAATGTATATATTCAATAAGCATACATACTTTTCTACCTCCTGCCAAATATAGATTTTAATGTATATCACATTTTTAATATAGAATTTATTAAATTCACAGAATTGTATCCTAATATAATATACATAGATCTACATTTAATTTTGAAGGTAATAAGGAA
>NW_012079754.1:0-327 GCF_000956235.1 Wasmannia auropunctata
TCAGAGATGTGTATAAGAGACAGGTCCTGTACAAAAAGTAACCATTCCCAAAGATCGCGATGGCAAGCAAAGAAGTTACGGTTTCATCACGTACAAACACCTGAATTCCGTGGAGTATGCCTTGGGTCTATTTGACGATACAATGCTGTACAATCGTACTCTTAAAATGAGACTGAGAAACAATACGGAGCCCCAGCAGGCGGAACAGTTCTTAAATCCTGTCCGCAATATGAATCATATGTTGGAATTGGGTCAGCAAATGATCCTAGGAATTTATCCGCCGCAGACTAGTAGCGGCAATGCCATGCTTGGTATGAATATTTCGCA
>NW_012079755.1:0-498 GCF_000956235.1 Wasmannia auropunctata
CGGAGTTACCGTTAACCAAAGTTGACCAATTTTTGCTCAAAATTTTTCTATGCCATAATTTTTTTGAGCAGTGTATATTAAAAAGAACATTTTTCAACACCATAATGCCATAATAACATACCATATTAAAACAATAATAAAATTAACTATCATTAAGTTTTATTAATTATAATTTATTATAATGATCAGAAATAAGTAAAATAATTCGCATACAGAAAAGATTATAATTTTTAGTTTAATTTCTAATTGTTATATAAATATTTTCAACATATTATAAATATAATTTCTTTATATATATTTACTTCTAAATGTAGTTTAATAAATATACATAAAAAAAAAGTAAATATGTCTTGTATATTTTTGATGAAAACGAATCTGGTTATAAAAATGTTCTATTGTGTGTGCGTGCGTGCGTGCGTGCGTGCGTGCGTGCGTGCGTGCGTGCGTGCGTGCGTGCGTGCGTGCGTGCGTGCGTGCGTGCGTGCGTGCGTGCGTGCA
>NW_012079756.1:0-323 GCF_000956235.1 Wasmannia auropunctata
GACGTGTGCTCTTCCGATCTGTCCTTTTGCGAGAACACGATGGAATAGCTAATAATAAAATATTTCGCGCACGCGCACGCATATTTGCGTGTTTATGTATTTATGCGTGTATTTACGTGTCTATATATTTATAATATATTAAATATTCAATAGTCCAGTAAATATCAAAATGTTAGAATTTTGAATAGCTCTAGCGTTATTATCGCTATTATTCTATAAAGGCATTCAATTTTAATTATATAATATATTTGTTCGTAATCTAATAATTATTAATATCTAAAATATTCAAAATGTTAGAATTCTTGATATCTTTAGTATTATCA
>NW_012079757.1:0-328 GCF_000956235.1 Wasmannia auropunctata
TATCTCGTAAAGCTAATTTTGAAAATTGGCTGTCGAGAGTTTTTTTCAAGAAAACATATATGACACACACACAAATTTGATTCTAACGTACAACTACAACTAAACTCTGATTTGAAATGAAATATTGCAGCGGGAGAATCAACGAGAATGTTACATTTGCGATTTCTGTTTACCTACATCCCGTTCTGAATAAATGAATTGCTATGAATATCGTTTATCGAAACTACGAAGTTTTCCCAATCGTGAACAAGTTTACAGTAAGCTATGCAGAAAGTTGTATCAAGGCTAATCAATTTTTATTTTCGTATGCCGTCTTCTGCTTGAACAA
>NW_012079758.1:0-331 GCF_000956235.1 Wasmannia auropunctata
CAGAGATGTGTATAAGAGACAGCTTCATAACTCAAGATTTATTTCATAAAAAAATATTTTATTGTACATACGTACAATATTAAAATGAAGGGAAAGAGTCCCAAACTGTAATGTGCATTTGTCCCATTGAGTTATGATACCTGATTCACGCCATGCATCGCAAGCTCGAACCTTTGATTATTGACCTTTGACAATTTTGCATCTTCTCACTTTGTCATCCGTCATTTTGAAAAAAATTACCATTTGTAATTGCCATTCAAATAATCTTAAATTTAAAGCTTAATTTTGCAATTTTATGCACATTTTTATCTTCATTATTTACCAAGTTATG
>NW_012079759.1:0-450 GCF_000956235.1 Wasmannia auropunctata
GTATGAATACTACCGCTAATGCATGCACATTGAATACATATAGACATTACACAGTGAGTGTAATGAAATATGCAAGCTGCACTACTAATTTTGGCTTTAACATAAATTCAAGAAATAAATATTTCTTAATCTTTGTCATATATGATCACAGACATTGTGTGGGTAATTTAGTTGACGGTTATATAATTTATATCGTACACTTATTGTAATTGGTATAAGTATATAATTATTTTAGAAAATATTTAAAGGTATTATACATTTGTTACAATCGGTATACGCTCAAATATTTATCTTAAAAAATATTTAAATATATATACAATGTGCCCATATTGCTATATTATCTCTTATTTTACGTAACAAAGTAATAAAGGCTGTGCGAGAAATATGACATTCCACTTCAGTTCTGACTAACATGAAAATACAAATATTTTATATTCGATGGGAATATAA
>NW_012079760.1:0-341 GCF_000956235.1 Wasmannia auropunctata
CTATGATTCCACACGCTCCACGTACGTCGCAGTGACTGTTTGCTAATCCGACACTCACATGCTATTTATTCAATGGGTATTACATAATTCAATCTACAGTTTCATTCCTTATATTTTTAATCGATTGTAAATGAAAAAAGAGAGTCATTCTTGCAAAACGGCAATAACGCGCGGTATTATCTGTCATTTTATAGATCGTCAATAATTTGCTATAAGGCTTGTAATATTTAACTCTAGATTAGATTAATGCTGTGATACTAAAGAAACTTTACGATATTATGATTTGCTACAGTGATATATGAGATATCATATCTCTGTCTCTTATACACATCTCTGAGCGG
>NW_012079761.1:0-336 GCF_000956235.1 Wasmannia auropunctata
ATATATTCTCGTACATAGTGCTATGTGTTAGAGTTTTATCTGTTTCAAAATTAAAGCATATTGAAAGTGTATTATTGTTTTCTAAATATTTCTTGTCCACAATAACAGCGACACTTATTTGATAAAACGTAACCGCCGGAATTTCTGGACAAAATATTTTCCACATTCCTGCAGGACGCAAGATTGGTTCTTCATTATTAATTCGGATATAACAATCATATCTGTGAATATTAAACTGATCTTCACCATTACAATTAATAACAAATGTTAAGAACTCACGTTTTCTATTAATGCACATGTTTATCTTAAAAGGATGTCCTTCAATGCTACTAGATG
>NW_012079762.1:0-337 GCF_000956235.1 Wasmannia auropunctata
GTGTGCTCTTCCGATCTGATGAGGTTAATGTTATCTTAATTGTTAATTAAGATACCTTCCTTAATTAATTATTAAGATAACATTAACCTCATCGAACGATATCTTGAAGAAGATACAAGGAAGAAAAAATTAATAAGGGAATAAAAGCCAATAGTGCTATTTTTAGACATATACAGTAAAAAAACCTTGATAAAGATTTTTATATAAAGCACTGCTATATCATTTTTGTAATAACTGATTGAAATTTTGTTAAATTTTTGTTCGGAATTAAAAAAATTGTTACAGAATCTACAATAAAGAAAATATAATTGATATGCACAAAAAATGATTACTAATA
>NW_012079763.1:0-346 GCF_000956235.1 Wasmannia auropunctata
ATAGAAAATATACGTTACATTCATCGTGATGAAATGTTGGAAGTTCTTTCCGAGAAAGGATCATCACTGAGCATTACATGAGTCGAGCACGAAATGAAATTTTTAAGTGCAGTGAACCACTTTTTTTTATCGAAACTTTCTCTCGGAAATTCTCCTACTCGTTATCGCGATATTTAATATGTCATTATAATATCACTTTCGTATATATAATATACAGATGTATTGATAGCATCTAATTTCGATGCATAGAAAGACATATATATATATGGAAGAGCTATATAGACATATACATATAGAAACGTCCGACAGCATATATAAGAAATGCTAAAGATCGGAAGAGCACACG
>NW_012079764.1:0-349 GCF_000956235.1 Wasmannia auropunctata
GACGTGTGCTCTTCCGATCTTCTCCTTCCGACTCGTAAGCATGAATAACGTTGTAACTCTTATTTTTAATGTGGTTCATCCTGCAGAATTAAATTGAGCTTAAAATTTGACACTCCTGCATCATATTTGATCATTATATTTTTCATTTTTTAGTTTTTACCATTCTATAGTATGTTGCATTGTCGGTAAAAATGGTCTTGTTCCAGTTACAAGTTCATAAAATAATATCCCTAAGCTCCAGTAGTCGACAGAACAACTGTATTTTTCCCTCCAGAGAAGTTCAGGAGCAACGTAATTTAGTGTGCCGACTAATGAGGCAGTCGTACTCGCATCCCCAAGCTCTTTGGCA
>NW_012079765.1:0-1269 GCF_000956235.1 Wasmannia auropunctata
TGAAAAAAATTCTATATTATTCATTATCATAATAAAATATGTTTATATTTGTTTTATATTTGTATTCATTATCATAATAAAATATGTTTATATTTGTTTTATATTTGTATGTTTTAGAAAAATTTTATGAAACATTTAGGTGGTACAACTTATCACGAAATGACAGTTATTATTCTGAAACATACAATTAGTAATTATCTTTCCATCCTTTATTGCTGGAATGAAAAAGATGGAAAAAAAGAAGCATTCAAAGATTTGTTATTAGCTAAGTGCATAAAACGTAAGTCAAATTATGGCAAAAAATTTTTCTAAAATAGTTCGATCATTTAATAAAAATTATAAAATTTTATTTAAAGTGTTCAAATTTATATGCTTTTAATATATTTTTATAATTTCTTAATATTTGTTATAACATAGCGTATATAAAATTTATGATTATATATTCAAAAATTTAATCTTCCTAGTTTTTATAATAAAAATTAAAATTTTTTATGAAAACTTGCTTATTATAAAGTATAAAAATGTATTTTTTAATAGATTTATATATTTTATAAAAAAAAATAAGTTATAAAAATTTATATATTCTTTTGTAGAAAATTTCTAATTGTGTAAATCTTAATTAATAAAAATTAATTAAAATGTATTAGAAATCTTGTATAATAATTAATTACTTAATTATTTGTTAGTTATACAAATTTCCAATAATTTAATTTGATACTAATAATCATAAAATGTATATCATAAAATAAATGTTTATTTTAGAATGTGTCAATTCCAAATTCGACACTGCGAATGATCAACAAATTATGCAAGTTATATCAAAATGGTTTGTACAAGGAAAATTGCGACATGATAGAGATGAATAAATAAATATTGGTATGAAATGAAAGTTTTTATTAAAGTCTGGTCACAACAATATATTTTAAATTTGAATTTCCATGTTTTCAGGGAACGTTTGCAACGTAAACAATAAACACAGGATTAAACTTTTTTTATTTTTGTCGTTTCTTTTAACTTTAAATTTAAAAAATTTATTTTAAATTTAATACTGTTTTATTATATTAAATTATTTTAAGTTTATTATTTTGAATGTATTATTATTTTTCTCACCTTGAGTCTTTGACATTTAATTAAATAATTACATACTTAAGTTAGTATAATGAATTTATATCTTATTGTTAGTATAGTGTTTCAATGTTTGATATGTTTCAGAAATTATATATATTATATCATATACATCACATGTAATCCTCTGCTCTGAACTGAACT
>NW_012079765.1:13457-13987 GCF_000956235.1 Wasmannia auropunctata
ATAACACTTTTATTTCACTCGATTTCACAGACTTGACTTTATTTAACACCTTCACCTTAACTATTATAGACAGAATAACTTTCACGACACGAACGTCGTGCTCGAACGTGAATATGACGGACTTAAGGACTGACCGCTCGCGGCTGATCGTTGCGCGTACTTATGGCTACGCGTTGCCGCGTCAGCGCTCAGCATTTCGGCAATTGCATTGCGCGTTCTCGGTACGTCGCGGTCAACATCCTGATTTATTGTAATTTCTTAATACAACGATATTACTTATTTTACGCCGAATGCCTCGTCGGCTCGAATGGCTATTAATTGATTTTCACAATGCTTATTGTTGTTGCGGGGGCATCGGCCTCGCGACAACATTAATACGTTCAATATTGTGCTGCTTTCCATTTGGTAATGTTATTGTTAATGTTTCTACATTATTTTCAGTATCACGTGAAACTCCAACAATTGTAGCAATAGTTCCATTTACGAGTCCTAGTGTAATATCAATATTTCTTCGAAGCATAATTTTTGCT
>NW_012079766.1:0-357 GCF_000956235.1 Wasmannia auropunctata
ATCATTCCTCTCAGATGGAGGCTGCCGAGGACTCGCATTGCGCATTACGGTGTTTTTCTTTTTTTTAATACAGCGCGTACACACGCGTTACATGCATAACGAACAAATTGCTTCGCTTAAAAATGTAAATCTAACGTAATAATATCGGACTACGGTATTTCGTATACTTTTCTCTCGGCGCACGCGTTCCCGCCAACTAACTGGAAAAAAAAACTGCGAGAAGTATTGAATGTATTTTACAGAAGCTTTACAGAACAGCAACGTTGTAACGTGGAAAAACGGCAGCGGGTTTTACTCGAATCTCCTAATACTAACCGAAAGTAAGCAAACGTTTCGTATGCCGTCTTCTGCTTGACA
>NW_012079767.1:0-1102 GCF_000956235.1 Wasmannia auropunctata
ATTAAAATCAGGTCGAAATTTATTAAAATTCCAAGTCTTTGCAAATACAATAAGAATGTGCGATGCTGTTTTAAAACCATATAATATAAGTGTCACGAACATTTTGACAAATGCAGAACAAAATGTGTACGAAGACGCGTTATGCGCGTTTCTGAGAATTGTTGCTGTTCAGGTGAAATATTATATTTTAAAGCTATACATTAAAAATTAATTATTTTTATTAGTAAAATATACACGATAAATTTTCCAAGTCGTTATTCTACAAAAAGAACTAGCTTTTTACTGGATTTATCTTTTCATTTTTTTTAGATTTATTTTTTATTTTTATATTTTATTATTTTATCAATAATAAATTTTTAAAATGTGTTCAGCTAATATTAATATTGCACATATATTTATAGATTGGTTTAGTAGATCTCTTAAGATCCTTAGGAATTACTCCGAGTTACATGATTAGTCATTCTGCTAGTGAACTCGGCTGCGCATACGCAGATGATTGTCTTACCATTGAACAAACTATTGTATCAGCATACTTTATTGGTTTAGCGTGTGCCAAAGGAAAATTAATTTGTAGCTCGATGGCAATTGTCAGTTTTGATTACAATTGCCTTAAAAATATATGTCCAGAGGATATTGAAATAGTATGTCGCAACAGCGAGAATAGCAGCGTTGTTAGTGGTCCAACAAAATCTCTGCAAGCTTTTGTGAAAAAATTGCAGGTAGAAATGAGTAGCTATGGCAGATTTTATGAAATAAATAGAAAAATTTTTTGCCTAATAATTTAAAAAATATAGATTTCTTAAATTTAAGCCACATGCAGTATATATTATAAATTTTTCACATCTGCACGAGTAAAATTTGTATTTTTGAATTATCAGGTTAATAATATTTATGTAAAAGAGATTCACTGTAACGTGCCGTATCACAGTTCTTATCTCGCATCCGTGGAATCTCAGCTTTTGTCCGATTTGAACAAAATAATACCACGTCCGAAAAAACGAAGTCTAAAGTGGATCAGCACTTCCATACCCCGTGCCGAATGGCATACTTCAGCATCAAAATTATCATCCGCGGACTATCATACGGGTAGTATATTAAACAC
>NW_012079768.1:0-359 GCF_000956235.1 Wasmannia auropunctata
AAAAAGTATATTTAGTGCATGTAACATATGTTTTCTTTTTATATTTCTATTTATGACTTATTGTTTGGAATATTTATTTTACATTAATTTTGCTTTAACATTTCTATTAATTCTAATATTCACAGGGTTTGTAGTTATTTATGTAATAACTTTGTTAAATCAGTATAATTAATTTAATATAATCAATATTTTAAATTAAAAACTTAACGGTTACAATTTGACAATTACACTGACAATTTGTCAGTGTTATTTAATAGATTCTAGACTCAATGTTAAGAAATATGTATTACTTAGAACGTTATTTATAAAAATGAGGCAAAACTGCAAAATGAGTCGAAGAAGAACGGAAGAGCACACGT
>NW_012079769.1:0-1401 GCF_000956235.1 Wasmannia auropunctata
TTATCTATAAAGTATATATATTACGTATATTAAATATAAATTAGAAACCTATAAAAAAAAAGTGTCGCAACCTTTTAGTGAGCGAGTGTACACCTGGACTTCAAGACTTCGCCGGACTTCACGGACTTCATCGGACTTCGTCGGACTTCACTAAACTTCTACTTTTATGGATATGGTTGCCACTTTTCGCATCTTCGTCTCGAAACACCAACAAAATTTTTCAACAAACTTCCAGACGAATGTTAATGTTCGGACAAGAGCAAAACTTTCACAAAACTCGATCAAAACTGATGACCTTTTTTTAGAAATTTGAACAGAGATGACCTTTTTTTTTTAGAAATTATTGGACTTTCACCGGACTTTGCCGGAATTCAACGGAATTCTGACAGGTTATACCGGAATTCAAGAGTAGTTACCCCCTCGGTATCGACAATAATAACCTCTCCTATTCAAATGACAGATGTCACAAATGTTTACTGTGAATTATGTTGTCAAGTCGCACAGATGAAATGGCTTGCAGCGTAATATCCGTATTTTATTGTTGCAGTTTTATTTAAATACAACTTTTAAACAAGTATAAAGTGGATCATCCAAATTAACTTTTGCACAAATATTTATTAGAGTCATATTTATATACAAAATTTGATTTAATTTTTAATGCTACTTTCTTATCAAATTTGCAAATAAGTATGTATTCCAAGACGCGATTTTATATTATAATTAGAATCAAGAGTAAATAAAAAATTAAATTATTTTTAAACTAATAAGAGAATCGTGCTCAAATTTTGTACAGTTGCTCAGATGTATTCTTAGAACATATATAAATGGAAGAGGAATGCTAATAAAATGAATAGAGAGGTTCACGTTCGATATACCTCTCTCTCTTGCTCTTTCTCTTGTGAGTGCTTTTTTAAAAGTGCGCATGCGAGCGGCCCGCCAAACCCGCCAAACGACGCGCATGCGCACTTTCGAAAAAACACTCAAGAGAAAGAGCAAGAGAGAGAGGTATATGATTTCCTTTCTCATTTCCATCGCTTTTTGACTCCCCATTCTCCTTCCATTTATATATGTTCTAAGGATGTATTAACAGAACAATCTGTAAAATTTTTATATTTTTCGTTTATGTTTTGAGATACATCACGATCCTTAATCATCATTTTTTATTTTTTTTTATCCTGTGGATACGTTAAGGATTCTTAGTCGAATCTATTATAGACAGCATCGATTCTGTCCACCAATTCATTTCATAAACAGCTGATATTAGAATACAGAGATGTGACATAGAAGGGTATGGGTGCGTTCCCACTGAGCGCGTCACGCGTCGCGTTATCCGAATTGACCAATCAAATCCCATTTTATTGCGTAATTTGACGCGCGATCCTGGATTTCATACAAAAAAAG
>NW_012079770.1:0-1229 GCF_000956235.1 Wasmannia auropunctata
GTGTGCTCTTCCGATTATGGATTTCGAAAATAGAGACTTTAAGCTGTGAAATACTTTTTTGATCATTATAATCAATACGATCATTCTTGACGAAATCACACTCTCTTGAAATTTGTCTATTTTTAGCGATCAGAATAGATCCTTTAAGCGACCAGAATAGACGATCCTTTAATTTTGACGCGGAATATGTGTATATGTGCATATATATATATATATATATATATATATATATATATACACACACACACAAAAATATACATGTATATGCATATATATATATATATCAATTAACAAAAATATAAAATATATATTATATAAAATTTTTTATAAAAATAATAATATTAAAAAATATATAATTTTTTTGTTTCAGGAACATAATTATCTAAAATCAAGCGACACGGTAGTGACATAACGACGAGATATAAAAAAGATTGGATTATTTATTTGACTCAAAATCACGACTAAAAGAATTAGAACTCAATATTAAAAGTTGAAGTTAGAAAAATAAAATTAATGTAATTTTATTAATATTATTAAATGTTTTATTTTATTAAATAAATTTAACTTAAAATTAATTAAAAAATGTATTAAACATAATTCAATTTAGTTAATTAATGTAATAAGTTTAATTTAATTTGTTTATAGAAATATTTATAATTATTTCTTTTGTTTCAGTTATCGATTATTCAAATTTAGGGAGCTAACTATTATCTCCGTAAGCTGACGAAGAAGACGTTATTTTCCGTTTTTCTTTTAAAGACGACGTCGAAATTATTCTTTTGAAAAAAATTAATGAACACAATTATTATTATTTCTAAACTTTATAATAATATAATTTTAATAAACATAATTGTAATTATATATATGTAATATATAATATAACTCATATGAATATGTATATATATAAATAAATAAAATTTTAATTATAATGATAAAATAATGATAATGATAATGATAAATTGATGATGATTATGATGATGATGATGTTGACGATCTGATGATGATGATTATGATGATGATGATGATGATGATGATAATGATGATGATTATAATGATGATGATGATGATGATGATGATAATGATAATGATTCGATTTGTTGTTATTAATATATTTTATTTTTATTAATATATAATTGAAAGTTTTTTTTATAATTGTTTAATATCACTAACATATTTAATATTTACATAAATATTTTAAGCATTAAATTACTATAAATTAATATTCAACA
>NW_012079771.1:0-382 GCF_000956235.1 Wasmannia auropunctata
TGCCTTGCCAGCCCGCTCAGAGATGTGTATAAGAGACAGGGGATAGGCTGTGTAAAATAAAATCTATTTTAGAGTCTTGGCATAATATGGCGATATCGTCTGCAAATTGAATAGTCTGACAGTTTTGAGGGACATGGAAAAGGATATCTTTAACATATAGGTTGAATAGTAATGGGCTCAGGACGACCCCCTGAGGAAGACCTTTTCTTAACCATCTTGAACCATAGAAAACGCCCGATTCGAAAAAATTTGCGGTTCTAGGGCATATAAGGTTTCTTAGGAACCATTTAAAACTAGTTGGAATCTTAAGTAAGTTGATCAAATCAAATAATCTCCCAGGGTCAACATTGTCATAAGCGGCTTTAATGTCCAAAAACAATCC
>NW_012079772.1:0-362 GCF_000956235.1 Wasmannia auropunctata
CCTTTTTTGACATAATGCGGATGAGAGGTTTTTTCTACGATTTAAAATCTTATATTATACTAGACAATTCGAATACGAGAGAGAGAGAGAGAGAGAGAGAGAGAGAGAGAGAGAGAGAGCAGTATATTATATGCACGTTCCATATAAGGGAATTCTACGAATTGATTATAATTTTTTTCTCTTAGTTTTAAAATCATTTAGGTCACGTCTCTCGACAATAAAGCTAAAGCACTCATGATGACGAAGTAGAGATTGTAGAGCACAAACAACTCTCCAGCTCGAACATCCGTCGATCTGCTCGACACGCGTGTTCGAGGCAGACATGTGAAATAAAAAAAAACGCGGTTTTGGAATCTGAAATC
>NW_012079773.1:0-1010 GCF_000956235.1 Wasmannia auropunctata
TATTATTAAAGTTGTTTAATTATAAAAAAATTTGTAAAAAATCTTTTACATTTTTAATTTTAAGTATTTCTTTTAACATTATGCCCACTGCAAAAAAAATTACTCAATAAGTAATTTTTTGTTTAAAACATACTTTAAAAACATTATCTCGTTTGAGATAAATAAGTATTAATGAATCATTTTCTTTCATAATAAATTTTCCAACAAAGTACAACATAGGTAATTACGTGTAAACACGAAGCCAAGAATCAACCCAGATAGCACACAGAGCTCGAAAGAATTCATTAGTACATTCAGTTTTATGTCATCAATTCTGAGTTTATTTTCAGATGCAAAAAGAATCCTTTTTAGAAAAAGAATTCTTGTTGCATCTGAAAATTAACTCAAAATTAGTTATAACTGAGTTCTTTTTTCATTCTCTGTGCTATCTGGGAAATATTATCAGAGTTACATAAAATGGCACTGTTGGCATGCCCATTATTGAGAGAATCTTTTGTGGTGAACGCAAGTGACAATAGATTTCCGAACATGACAGATTTGATCGATCAAGATAGATTGCCTGTGTCATTTCTTCAAATGCGTATTTGTAATAAAATTTTACGTTAATTAAAAAAACACAAAAATTTAAAATATACTATAAACATGTTGCAGAAGTAGAAACAATAGCTCTCGACAATTAGCTATTCAAAATAAGAAAAAAATAGTTTATAAGGAAGATTAAAATACAAACATTAATAAATTAAAATGCTAAAAACTTTCAATTAATAGTTGCTGTGGTATAAAATTGTCTGCACCTGAAAAAACTTACAGCACCTAAAGGCTATAGATATATTGATGTCAATATATCCCGGGGAAAAAAAGTTTCATATATAATTATATATAATTATATGCAAAATATGTCCATATGTGTTTCTTTCCTTTGTAAAATTATTCTTTAATACAATATTGATAATAATAAGAAGGAAACATAAAAAATAATTGAAAGAATAATTTTTACATTGTTTTTTTTT
>NW_012079774.1:0-370 GCF_000956235.1 Wasmannia auropunctata
ATCTCGAACGAAGAAATCGCCGCGGAAAATTTTGCAACCTCGCCGAAAACTGCACCAATAAAATAATGCGACCTTCAAATTATATTAATTGCCATCGCGGATCGCGCTAATTCCGACCAGCTTCGCATACATTTCTTTTGATTGCGCGCAAGCAGATTAATTAATTGTCACGCTTAACATATGCGTATATAGCGTTAAATAACGAACACGACGCATGCGTGTCCTAAAACTCCTAATGTCCATTTCTATTAATGTAGATTATAACTTTATACATGGTTTTACTTACTTTTTATCTTTTTCTAATTCTTAAAAGTAGAAAAAAATACAAAGTAAGTTAAACCTGGATTAAAAGATCGGAAGAGCACACGTC
>NW_012079775.1:0-374 GCF_000956235.1 Wasmannia auropunctata
CATCAACTCCGTGATAAACCGCTCTCACGCGAATTTTTCAGTATTCCCAACGAGACATTAAATTGCGAAATATTCGTATTTACAAGTAACGTTTAGGGAATGATGAAAGAGCTAAACCTAGAATTTTTATAATTTCTTGCATTTTATTATTCACAAGATTCGGAGTAGGATGTGTACTTGCCGTTAATTATTTATTTCTATTTCTTAATTATTATTTGTTCTTAGATATGCTTTAAAAGTTAAATGAATTTTTTCCTTTGAATCGAAGGAAAGAACTGAAAGAATGTTTGACGATTGCATCAGACGTTATTTTTAGGATTAAGTATGCATTACTAAGGCTGTCTCTTATACACATCTCTGAGCGGGCTGGCAAG
>NW_012079776.1:0-494 GCF_000956235.1 Wasmannia auropunctata
AAATGAGGGTTTTTTTTCGTAAGGGAGATTACCAATTATTTTAATTGTTACTAATTATTTTATATTTGTAACTTTCATTGTCATTTAAGCATAAAGTAAATTATAAGTTTTTACATATACATATAGATATTATTAAACGTTATGCAAATGGGAGTGTCAGATAAATTTATGCATTCAATGAATAAAACAATTCTAGGTGTGTAGATCCAAAGAAGCTAAGGGAATTAGAAGCAGATGGATTATTTAACTTGTTAGATATGACTACTATGCGTCATATATTCAAAGAAAACTATCGCATATTTTAAATTACGCTGTAATTGCTTGCGTACTTGTTTGAGTATATTGGTAAACCTATGCTGCAGAAACTTTGCTTAACACTAAACTCCACAGTAACAGCGAAATTTTGTGTTGAATGACAGGAATTATGATTTAATGATGCTGTAGATACACGTAAGAAGACTAATAAAATAAAAATTGTTATAAATATGCACACA
>NW_012079777.1:0-379 GCF_000956235.1 Wasmannia auropunctata
ATGTGTATAAGAGACAGGAATAATACAATAAATATAATCAAATAAAAACTTTCGGCTCATTGGTATATAAATAATTTTAATAAATACAATAGAAATAGTTAATTTAATTTAATTTAATTTATTGCATACAACCAAGAGATTACAATATTAAGAGACTGCAATAGAATGTAAATTAAACATACGCCAATGGCAAGGCGTCAACTTAGCTGATGTGGAACCTCCCAGATAACTTATCACAAATACGTAAAGTATCAAATAACTGAATACAAATAACATTAACATAAATAACACAGATAATAAGATATATTTTTTCTGACCGCGTAAAATAAAATCGCGAAAATCGAAGATATTGGTGTTATTCTAAATACACAAATTATCA
>NW_012079778.1:0-398 GCF_000956235.1 Wasmannia auropunctata
ACGTGTGCTCTTCCGATCTATGAACCACACAGAAGATGAGTTCTCTGCAATGCATAAGCTTAGTTTCAGTAAAAAGGAAGATGAATACACTTCCACAGCAAGGTACTTAATAAGTAAATATATTGAAATATATGAGTCCATTAATATCGTTGAACCAAAGTACCAAGAAAATTTTATAAGAAACAATTCTATACATAAAGTCTATCAAGGCTTTCAGGAAAAAATGAATAGTGAAGCTGTTTCATCTAAAAAAAAGAGCGTTAACGTAAATGTAATAAAGTTATTTATTGACCGATCGATCAAGGACCTAGTTACATTTGCTGGAAATGCTACTGTAATTTTTACAACTGCGCAAAATAAGGAGGATACTGTGGAGATTAGCTTCACTTTGTCGAATA
>NW_012079779.1:0-400 GCF_000956235.1 Wasmannia auropunctata
ATTGTTGGACGCAGCGGCCGACGATTTGAAAAACTAAAATATTACAATAATATTAAAATATTACATGTAAAAGTTTATTACTATTATTTTTTTCTCAAAGAAAGAATCCTCGACCTCTATGAAGATGTACGAGTGCGCGATACAACCCGAGGAGCACCCGCGTAAATAGGCCTTACTCTCCGTAAAGGCCATCCCCCCAGTGTTAAATAAACTAAAGATCTTCGTCGTCCTCTGGTAATGCTGTTTCTTGAGCTTCCTTGAGATCCTTCTCGATTTGTTGCTGCCACTGCGGGTCCATGGTGACCTCCGGCGGCAGCAGCGCGGGCATAGCGACGAATTCCAGATTTGGATCACCGATCAACTTGCGCGCCAGCCACAGGAACGGCTTCTCAAAGTTGTA
>NW_012079780.1:0-400 GCF_000956235.1 Wasmannia auropunctata
CGATTACTTAAGTCGGCTTAAGAACACGACGCCTAAGAGACGTCTGAAAGCTCCGAGCAGCGGCAAGATTTCTCGCGCGCCGATGAATAAATTTCGCATGCGTGTCGGTGGAAACCATTCGGTTGAACCGCGCGCCGCCGGTGCCGGCAAATGTATGGCGACGAGGGTTGGGACCCTGGCGGACCGGAGGTCGGTCGACGAGCCTTCCACCACGCCTTTTCCGCGTATTCGTAACCGCGTCTGGCAGTTTCCTTTAAACAAACCGTAAGTTCGCGCGGGTGCACCTTGCTCGAACTTTCGCTTCGGGTATCGTTTCCGTTTCAGCGAGGACGGTAATGACGGCGATGTCAACTGCGGCGAATACACATATAGTTCGTATGCCGTCTTCTGCTTGAAAACA
>NW_012079781.1:0-404 GCF_000956235.1 Wasmannia auropunctata
GTGTGCTCTTCGCACACGTTTGCTAATTTAAAAATCGAACTTATCAATTATAAATTTTCTTCTAAAAATGTTCTCAAATTAATCCTTACGAATTATATCATATTAATCCTCAATTATTCCTAACAAAGGATTCTAATTGAGTAGGGTTCTTTCGCTTCGAAAATGCCTCGTGAAAACGCTTAATTGCCGATATTTTATGTCTTTACTTGAGAATAATGCAGTGGGTGCCGTAAATCGACCTCGATAACATTACGGCGAAATTATTCAATGGCCCTGCAATTTTTAATGTTAAGAAGGCCATTTGCAAAAGAAAATAAAGTTCGATGTGATAATAAATCTGACGTGCGTTCATATTCCTTTCGAGATTTCCGAGATCCTAAATTAAGGAAATGGACATGTAAAAC
>NW_012079782.1:0-1418 GCF_000956235.1 Wasmannia auropunctata
GTTTTGCAAAACTAATTTTTTGAGGTTACAAAAATGTATTATGCAAAAATCGGACAACGTTGCGCGATCAAATTTTAAATCAAAAGTTTTACCAAAGTCTTGGATTGTCTCAGAAAAATGGTTGCTCGTGTGCGACCGAGCATTGCAAGCAATTGGATGCTACGCCATGACAACGCTCCTTGTCACATAACACTGTTCAATTCAATTTTTGGCCAAAAAAGGGATTCCAGTTCTTTCGCATCCCCCGTATTCACCTGATTCGAGTCCCTGCGACTTCTTCCTGTTCCCAAAACTGAAATTCACCCGCAAGGGACAATTGAGAACATTCAGAAGACCGTAACTGACCAACTAAAGGCGATTTTAGACCAAGAATATTGGCATTGTTTTGAAGAGTAGGAGTCAACGTCTCCTACGGTGTGTAGCTTCGGAAGGGAACTACTTTGAAAGGGATTATATATATTTATTGATAAATAAATATATTTGTTTTTTATATCAATACAGTCTCATTACTTTTCTGCCAGACCATGTATGCATACGTATCAACGCTTACGGGTCTGTGGTTCCTAGGATTAGCTGTTCGGCAATGGAAAAAAGAAAAATATAGAGAGAAACATAGAGACAAACACACGAAACAAACAAACTCGTTAGTAAAAATAACGACGCTTAATGTTTTGTAAAGATTGTTTTATTGTATCATCCTAATATTTTTTTGTTGAGCAGATTATCAACACATATATAGTACTACTGTATGCACCGGACTATGATACGGATAAACGGTTTGTATACTTATGGTAGACTGTAACGCGCAATAAAAGAAAGAGAAACATTGCTAGGTTTAAAGTTTAAATGTAATTTTTATAAACAATGATAGGACAAAATCTTATCATTGTTTATGAAAATTATATTTAAACTTTAAACCTAGCAACGTTTCTCTTCAAAATAAAGTATATATATAAATCAAAATAAAGTATATACATATATATATATATATATACTTTATTTTGATGTTTACAATTTGATTTAACGTCGTTTGTTTTGGTCAAAATGAATTAATTAGAATCTAAGCGGATGCGATGGAGAAGGCAATTCATTGTCGTCTTTATGTCCGGTCACAGTTTATAAGTTTTATCCTACAAAATTATACTCGGATACATATGTGTTTACCAGTCAAATCGTCACATTTTATTTCGCGATTGATCGCATACTTTTTCGGAAAGCTTGTTTTTGTCCTATCATTGTTTATGAAAATTATATTTAAACTTTAAACCTAGCAACATCTCTCTTTCTTTTATTGCGCGTTACAGTCTACCATAAGTATATATATTATTATCTTAAGTGGTACGTATTCGGCAACTCTTTCCTAAATATATATATATATATATATATATATATATATAGATATATATATATAGGTATAT
>NW_012079783.1:0-420 GCF_000956235.1 Wasmannia auropunctata
CCGCTCAGAGATGTGTATAAGAGACAGTCTAAAGGTCTGGAAAAAATAAAAAATTGCAAACTAATTATAGAAGTGCGTCCGTATGGAATAAGTTATTTTGTATCGTTAAATCAATTCTTGTTGGACTTACGCGAAGGACTGCATTCCATGCTGCAAGTGCAAGGTAGTCGCTTGATAGAGGGACGAGTAGAAGCTTTGATTCCACGACGGTGTGCCGGTGTTGTTAGTGTTCGTGGAAATATGCAACGGCCCTAGAGCACCCGGATAGAATAGCTGATAATCCGTTCTCATGAGTGCATCTGCGGGAGAACAATTGCAACTGTTATTGCTACAGTTTTCACGTTGTTTTGCAGTTGCTTAAAAAAAAATATCTCTTCTTAAAAAAATGCGGGTATTATAGAAACATTGAGGTGTCAAAAA
>NW_012079784.1:0-420 GCF_000956235.1 Wasmannia auropunctata
AAATTTTACTGAAAAATTCTCTAAAAAACTTTGCAACGTGTCTAAAATTACGAACATTTTCAGAAAAATTTCTCTGAAAGAGAAATTTTTCACCAGGGGCTATTCTGGTAGAAATGGGGGAATTACGAACTAAATTTTTTTCTTTTTGTGGGTTTTTCTATTAAATGATTAAATCTCCTTTTCTATCTTTTATTATCACCATTTCCAATAAAATTGTAGAGGAATTGCAAGTAAAAAAATTAACGAATTTTCTAATTTAGTTATGATGTTTTTTATCTTCGGGAAATTTGGTTCCATGTTAGCACCCACACAGAATGAAGTCGACTGTTAGTCGACTGTCAGTCGGCAGAAGAAGTCTAAAGTCGACTTCAAAGTCAGACTAAATGTCAACTTAGATCGGAAGAGCACACGTCTGAACTC
>NW_012079785.1:0-424 GCF_000956235.1 Wasmannia auropunctata
GACTGGAGTTCAGACGTGTGCTCTTCCGATCTATCTACGCACGATTTTGACAAGGCTGTTTCATACAATTCAAACTTCTGCATAGCGTACTTGCTAAAATATTCCTGTCAGTATTATTTTATAAAAAATGTATGTGGCTTTTTTAACACAGATTGTACAGCTGTTAAATTAGCCGCCGAAACTGCGAAACATATTAAGAAATGCTTCAAATTTTATTCAAGTATTTCCGAACGTTCATTGTGTTATATATGTTATGCTCAGGTACGTACGTATAATTTTTTAAGAAAAATAGTTGAAATTAAGAAGAAATAATTGATAGATTATAATCATTGTGCTATAAAGATTTTGATTTATTGGTGAAATTTTCTTATAGATGTTGTGCGAAAGTCGGCAGTACGAGAAGGCTGATATTTTTCTTGTTAAA
>NW_012079786.1:0-2889 GCF_000956235.1 Wasmannia auropunctata
TGATAACTATTTGTTGTTAAATATACGTAATTTCAGCACTAACTTCGTGCAAGGCTCACTAGCCCATTGTTTGATACTCCTTAACATTCAAAAGGTTTTAGCTAGTGTTCGGACATCTTGGATGATGCTGATGCCGACGGTACTCCAACTTTCAAGCTTTATAACTCAAGATTTATTTTATAAAAAAATATTTTATCTATATAATTCAATTCATATTTTTAAACTATTTCTAAAGCCAGGTTATTATAATAATATTTACAAAATATTATGCAAAAGTGATCATAATATATACGTAATATCACATTTTATAAAGTAGATTTAATGTTTCTTGCTTACTGGATAATAATATTTTTGGACGAATTTGTATATACTTTCCAGTTTATGCAAACTGCAAGGCCGATTTGTCAATCTTGAACGGAGCTCTAAACTAAAATTTAAAATGTAATATTACAAATTAACTTGATAAGTAGATTTAATTATATTGATGCTAATGAGTATCCTGAAAACTTGTAAAGAATTTATTGCGAATATTACGTCAGCCAGGATTCAAACCTAGATTCCGTGACGGTCTTTTTAAGGTTTTTAAAATACTTAAATATTCATTAACATCAATATAAATTGCTTGTCAATTTAATTCGTGATGTTATGACTCCAGCTCCAGTTTAAGATTATGTTTTAAAATCATCAAACAGTCGACGCGTAATTTACATGAATTGGAAATGTAAATATATAAATTCACGCAAAAATATTATTATACTATTATTATACTATATTATTATATTAAAACCGATTGGCCTGATAAAGGCGCTCTTTATTTATTTGTGTTATCTTCTTCTCAGTCCAATTTTACTTTTTATTAATATTTTATATTTGATATTTTATTGTCATCGAGAATATTAGTTTTTAAATGTACCTTCAAGATATGTACGTAATAAACTTTTACAGAAAAGGGCATTTTGATTTCCCAAAGAATATAATCGAATTTTTAATCTGCATTTCAGATTTACACATTGATGAATTTATATTACTTATTTTTCTATATGTCTAAAATAAAAATATAAATTACAAGATCTATATAAATTAAATTTTTAAATAAAATTGCTTGATATTACTTTAATATAATATTGCTAATTGCATTTTAATCCAATTTCATTTAATTTCGTTAACTAATGGTTTGTCAAATCTAGATCAATCAGACGTGATCAATCAGCTAATATGAAGATTATCGCGATAAGTCGTATTGAGTGATTATGAATTCCAATAACACACGTGCAGCGAGGTTCAATAATCATCGCCCACTAGTTTCATTAATTTAATTGATCAAAAGCATTCATTAAAATAATTATTATTTCAAGCAATATGAGAGGTTTAATATTGCATCAGAAACAAATATTTCTCTAAAAAATTTTTTTTGGGAGAAATGTGTAAAATTTATAAGCTCGAAACGATAATCAGAGAAAATTTAGTAAACTTGTCAAAGTAACATATCTTTTATTTTTGTGGAAATAGAAAAATATAATTAAAATTATGCTTTTAATATACTTAAATACTTAAACGTATAACTTTCATTATTTTAGTAGAAATAGAAAAATATAATTAAAATTATGCTTTTAATATATTTAAATACTTAAACGTTTAACTTTCAGTAGAATGTTATCTAAGTACGAATCTACTGATTGTTATTACTCAATATTTTCTGCGATACATATTTCTTAATTACGTAAGTTGAAATCAAATAAATTACAGCATCTACTTGTGGAAACATAAGATCCTGTAGCATTAATTAGAAGAAAGGCTTCGAGCAAAGCGTTAACATAGTCGTTTTTATCAGATCATCAAAATCGTTGCCGTACATCATTACTTATCAGTCCTAATGGCACGCGACGGAAATTCAAATATTATCGAGCGCTTTCGCTCCGTCGCCACTTTCATCGCTTCATACATAAAATATTACCAGGCGGCGATGTCGTCGTAATACATCAAAAGGTCCGACCACCTATTGGTTTAAGGGAATTAACTTTGTTCATTCCATTCATTATTTCAACAAACAAATTAAATATGTCACGAATTGATATATTTACGTATAAACAAAATATACATTTGTGTACATTTTGCATATAGATTATGGTGATCCGATAATAATTTAACATCTGATAAAACCTTCTTAATTCATTAATAATTGCGCGGGAAAAATTTTAACGGGAATGATTGCACAAATAATAATAAACTACTCGTGTCGCGGAAAATTGAATATTTCTTAAAAAAGAAAAAAAGAAAAATTAAATTTGGTTTTATATTAGTATTTCATATTAATTAACGCTCCAATATTTGTCGATTTTGAAATACAGTTCTTACATGAAGTTGGAATCCACTTGTAATTAATTAAATTGACAAGCAATTTATTGTAATTTATTGCGTCTTTTGATGTTAATATGCAACTACAAGAATCCCCTCCCCCCGAATCTGTAAAGAAATTTATTAACATTATTTTATGTTATTTGTTCACTTATTCATAAATTGTGTTATTTTTATACAAGAAATGTTAAATATCAATTTAACATAAAATATTTAAGTAACATATTTAAGTAACGCATTATATGTTAAATTACATAATACATGAATCCGTTAAAAATTCAACGCCAAATTTTAACAAGGACTTGAGTGGACCGTTTCTAACATAAATACCTACGAAATGTTCTACTACTTCTAATACAGATATTATTCGTACTCATAATTTAATTATATTAGTTAAATTATGATAGTTGCAAGTATTTTTTCTCTCAGTGTAAAGTATAAATATCTATGTAGTAGGATTAATCGTGCAAATGCGAATTTATCAATCGATACAGCGATGCAAACGGAGAGAGAGAGAGAGAGAGGGAGAGAGAG
>NW_012079786.1:13118-15892 GCF_000956235.1 Wasmannia auropunctata
GTAGAAAGAGAAAGATGAATTAGTGCAGCAGTTCGGTTATAAAAAACAGGCCTATATTTTTAAATCTCGAATTTAATGTTATCATCTGGTTTGTTTATCCGCTTATTTCGACAGAAACGACGGAGTTGCTATTGGTTTCACCGCGCCGACGCGAGATGTCGCTACCGTGAAGTTGGTGGCGTTGGCGCGCCAGCCGCGCGCCGGGCATTCGCCTCATTCGCTATTTGGCGCGCGAAGTGGCGCGAAGCGCGACATGTTCAGGCGCAGTCGGGGCGGTTTTCGAACGTCGGTCGACGGCCCGTCGGGAGCTTCGTCGAGTCGCCGAGGGACGAGGTAATAATCCTTTTAATACGACGGATTAAAAAGCCGCCCGGATCGATCGCCGTCCCGTTGCGGGCTTTTACCGCCGCGCGGTCGGCCCGTGATCGCGGGACGCGCTTTACCGTTTGCGCGCCGGCACACGACACTAATTCGCGTCCGAATTTGCATGCCGTTTCAATGCGGCACGGGATATCGACTGCCGCGCCGGAGGCTTTCACCGGCTTTCACCGCGGCTCCCCTCAGGTAAATTGTTTTCTTTTCATTTCGTATTGGTGTGTGCTCTGGTGCGCGCCGGGAGCACATCTCGGCGTTGTCCCGCTGATCGGACATATAATCCGCATTTTCCACTCCGCGCCCCTCCGCCGTGACTTGACTCGATTTTGTCTCTCCGTTCCAGGATTTTCGCTACGCGAAAAGTTTCGAGAGACTTCCAGCTCACGGACGCATATAAATTTCGCTCGGATAACCGCGCCGCGGAGTCGGAAGTAAGAAGGAGCAAAGGTACTATAACAAAATATGAAATATGCGACAGTCACACAAGTTTCGTATCTCTCAAATTGATATTTTATCCGCGCGAATCGAAGTCGCCGCTTATCGGGCACGCGGTCGCGCGGCCGAGAGGATAGGCGAAAAACGACGAAAGCGCCATTCACAAAATGGCCATCCCGTTTTATTCGCCGTGATTTACGACGAGATTTAAGCGCGACTCGAGCCGCTGCTGACTATTATTGATTCCGCTAATGAAATCGGCGTTTTAAACGGATGAAATTGACAGTATAGTAATTGGATGAATATCGTTATCACCGAGGTGTATGCACACCTGACTAAATTATATCATGAAAAACACGGTTTTGCCGGAATTTATCTCAAACAATCACAATCGGTCTCGCTGTCGATAGATGTAAATTCACTTCAGATTCGATAAATCAGCTCGATTACGATTTCCAAAATTTCCGTTTAATTAAAAATGTAAAATAAGACACACGTCGGGTTATCAAATATTTGAACTTATTACTCGGTGCGTATTATATCAGTAATTGATGCATGAATAAAATTTAAATTTTATTTTTAAAAAACAGCTGAAACAGTGAATATATCAAATTTGTTTATATCGAGTATTTTTTATGTTTTTCCAACAACTATTTGAATACCTATATATATAATTTACACGGCACAGAAGCGAATATTATCTTTTTAAGTATATTTGTCACGTAGAATATTTAAAGCGTGCTAAAAATGGTATAATACTAATTTCGAAAATTTAGAAATTAAAATGAGAGAAATAATTTTGAAATAGCGTGTATTTCAAAGAATAGGCAGAAGAATATCGGAAACTCTTATGCAGATCATCGGTATATTTAAATAATTATTTTTGCAATATTGCCATTTAAGAAGAGCGACACGTGTAATAATGATTGGTATATCATTGATAAATTTCTCACTAATAGCTCGAATAAATTCGAATTTTCCAAAATGTCGTTTTAATAATGCGCATGCCAATTTTTGGTAAAAGCTCTTGTGAATAATACATTCGACAACTTCGCTCAATGATTTGAAATTCTCGCGGTAAATATTGGCAGTTAGCCGTCGTGCAGACTATAAATACGCGATATATACAGTAAAACATGAATTTTCTGCGAAATTAATTTTTTCTCCGTGCATACACCGATTTTTTGCGAAGCAGGATTTGTGCGAGAATGCAAGTGTACAGCGCTAGATGATCACGGATATGTCGTAATACGTTTAAAAATGGGTTAATTAGAGTACATGAATTCATTGTGTACGTTTTTTAATTTGTGACTCCTATTTTTAACAATGGACTTAATTATCTTTTGTTAAAACTGCCAATATGGACATCGTGAGATTTTCTACCCGGGAAGTCTTTCAATCTCGACAGAGACTGCGTTTATAAACAAGTTTTCGACATGCAATAATATCTCGATATTCAGAGTAATTTATTGGAAATATGAATCAGAAATTTACGATTGTAAAATGCTCTATAGAAATTTTGCAAGTAAAAATATATAGAGAAATAGTGTCGAAATAGTACGATTTTTTTTATATAACTGATACATGATAGGAATATAAAAAAGGATTCATGCAATTTATTAGAAATTTACAAGATTTTGTTACATTTTAGAAACGGTACTTATATTAATATTTATTATTCACTTTTCGTAAATTATCAGCAATAATCGGTAATGAGTAAATTCTCAATATTGAAAGTACATCGTAGTGCATTTATATTGCATTATATATATGCATACGTTGCTAAATATATCGTACGGATTATAGTAAGATTATGATGTAAAAGTTTATAGACTCATTAGTGAAATATAATTTTATCTTGTATTTCCAGTGCTCTGAATTTATTTTAGAATATCAAACTTTGATAAAATGGTTCTATACGTTTTTATCTTAATAGAAACATATATATATATATATATATATAT
>NW_012079787.1:0-449 GCF_000956235.1 Wasmannia auropunctata
CTCGTTGCAAGTTTATTAATTATTTTACACACGTTACACGCATAGATTAAGCACGACAAAATAGTAATTCGTACATAAAAAAATTCGGCATTAAAGATATTACGTTAAAAAAGCACGCGTGCACTTTTTATAAAAATTAATTAAATTAATAATTACATAAATTACATTATAATTTTAATTAAAAATTTTGTAATTACAGCAGAGAACAAATCCCTGATGTTATTATAGAGATGCTCATTGACTTTGATTAATCGGCAGCTTGCGTATGATTTTAGAAATCATATTTATGCAAATGTAGTAATATCATTGAGTATCAGGAAAGACCGTGGAAAGTTAACTAACAGATGAGATCTTAAAACGCTAACACGGTACAAAGCGGATCTTGGTGCTTCCATATAATATTAGAGTAAATCTTACAATTTTCGATTCATAAGATCGGAAGAGCACAC
>NW_012079788.1:0-743 GCF_000956235.1 Wasmannia auropunctata
ATTTAAAATATAAAATATAAAATAGATCAAAAGAAGCTATTTAAAATAATAAATACTAAATAACTCTTTTACTTTTTGTTATTTAAAATACATATTTTAAATAATGTTATTTTAAATACGACCGACCTCTGAAAATATGTTTATTAAATGTGAGAGAGCTAAAATAAAACACAGGTGCACAACGTTTGGACATTTGCTCCTCGCGGTAAAAATTTGGATCATGTCTCCCTCTAGAAAAAAAAATTCTGCGGACGCCCTTGCATACATATAATTAATATTAATATATATGTATGTATAGATTTTCTTCTGTTGAAAACGATCTGAAACTACTATACTGCGATAAATATATACTATACTGCGATTATATTATTACATCAACTGCGAGCGAATATTGATTACAGAAAGCGTTATGTGACCGCAAAATTATTAGCAAGTATGATATTGTAACATCTATTGAAGCTGACTTAATGTAAATTAAAACGTTTGGAATAGTAATTTTGAAATATTATACTATTGAAATTTAGCATGAATATTATGTAGCTTACAAGGAACGTTCGGGAATCCGAAAATTCAGAAAAATCTGAAACTTTGTGTAAAAGTACAGAAATTCATCCGTAGTACGAAACTATTTTTTGTTGGTGTTGTATTCCATTTTGAAGGGATGAAATTACCCCTTGAAAAAAATTGTTTTTTTTCTTCCGACGTGAATATCATCAAAACTACGAGAGATAGAAAAAAGATCG
>NW_012079789.1:0-735 GCF_000956235.1 Wasmannia auropunctata
TGTCAAAAATTAAAACTTTAATAACGTCATTACATAAAAAACATGTGCTCGTTTCTTGGCCTCTTTATTCTTTTTTTTTTAATTTATATATTTGCCATTGTATATAGCTTCTACGGCATCTGCTGTATTCAATGAATTATTCTACCTTCAACAATGGCAATAAATCAAAGACGCAGTTCAATGATAAAGCTAAGACGATTGGGAACGAGGAGCCATATCGGCGTTACCATGCACGAGCGTTACCTATGACCCTATTTCTGCAATATGTCCTGCTTTGTACTTTGTAGTTAGAATTCGCCGTTCAACGTGCATCCCATACTAAGTCAGATGTCAACACTTTGAACCTGTGCGAATTCTAAACTAATGTCAAATCCTAAACTTTAAAGTAACTCCGATTTCCGAACTCTCTGACGGAGAGTTCTGACGAACTCTACTTTAAAAAAACAAATAAGCAAAATTATTTTCAAGGTTCTACATTTCGCGGAAATTTATATATTTTATAAAAATTGGATTAATTGCACTTGTTTAATTGTCAAATTTCTAATTGCCTTTTCCATCTATGCTAAAATCTACTCCCTTCATATTATGTTCATTCTTTTAATGTTTCTCACTTCTATCTCTCTAAATTAAACAGATACGTTTTTACTCTCGATTAATATCAAATGCTTCTTAAACGGAGAATTTTGAAAAATCATTATTTTAATGAAAAATCAACATGTTATCATATTGTAGTAA
>NW_012079790.1:0-1049 GCF_000956235.1 Wasmannia auropunctata
TATCATTTCTTAGCCGCTAAACTTCAAATTGGGCCGAGAATGTATTACGTTTGACTGATAGGGGGTAAATTATCGGAAATTAAAAAGGGCAAACGAACAAACATTGATTTTTGGAATTAACGAACTTACTCCCACAGGTGTAACCAAAACTAAACTTATCAATTGATAATCAATTAAATAAAAATCGTAGTGGTGAGGATAGAAACTCATCAATAGCAAGGTGTGAGATTTAAATCGGTGAATTATCTAAAATGATTCATCAATGAATAGTTGTAAGAGTTAATAATTGTAAAATGGGTGGAGTAATCTCGAATCGAATACCCCAATTAAAAGAATTAAGGATTGTGCCTTGATCACTCGTATCGCACGACTTGAAAGTTTGAAATATTCATTGCATGGACGTGCAAGTGGACACCGAATTCATGCGGGATTCAGATGACGTGAGACAGATACGGCTTTCGAGAGCTGTACACTGACCGGCACCATTTTTAGAAATTAGTCATAGAATTAAAACTGCATTATTACATTAAACATATTATTAAGATTGCCAATTGTAATAAACTATTTGGTTATGTAAAATATCATAAACAATATAAACATTAACATATATTACATTGGCCCGTATTCATAGTCAAATCTCAAATCAGCACTTAAGACTTTCTTGGCAAAGACCATCTTATTCAATTAAGATCATCTCAACTACAATACATTTTATAGTGAAATAAGATCTTCGCAAAGAAGTTTTTGCCTAAATAGATCTCAATTGATTTAAGATCGTCTTTGCAAAGATAAGTTTAATATCGTGCTTATTTATTAATCGGCTGTTTCTGTAATATTACTAGGCGTTCCATCAATGAGAATATTGCATACGTTGAGAACAGACCTAATATAATTGTCGCGTTCTATCACTCCTATTTCGTATATTAATAACGAGCATTTAAGATTTAAGCAAAAGTTAAATGTTAAAATTATACAAAATATAATGGCAAAACTTTTTATTTTACAGATACACCTATTTTGAGAAAATATAATAAACAATGTACAGATTT
>NW_012079791.1:0-482 GCF_000956235.1 Wasmannia auropunctata
CCCGTCCTGGCGAAATTCATGTCACCCGTACAGAAGTCACTGTGCTTTTTTTGCCTTTCGTTAAAAGAAAAAAAATCCGTTTTTATAGGGACCAGATGATCCGAAGCCAGCTTACACCTTCGAATTAACGACGAATTTCTTCGCGATCGATCCGTCCGGCGTGCTTGTCGTCAACGAGGAGAATTTGGACCGGGATCCACCGAGTCCCGGCCGCTTCCGATTCCAGGTGGTCGCCCGGGAGAAAACGGGTGTGGCCGCGTCGTCGCCGCTGTCGTTCATCGTCACGCTGAACGACGTTAACGACAATGCGCCGCTACTTCCGATGATGCCACCCATCACCGTGCAAGCGGGAGAGACAAAGAGACAAATAGCGAAGGTGGCTTCTTTATGCTTTAATTGACTAAATATTTCCTACGTTCGAGAATGATATAACAAACGCGAGTAAATTTTAAGTTTTTCGTATGCCGTCTTCTGCTGGAGAA
>NW_012079792.1:0-486 GCF_000956235.1 Wasmannia auropunctata
TATTCGATCTTAATAAAATCGAGATAGATTAAATTGCATCAGTAATATCGTGGACATTTAGCAAAGATCATGTTTGTCTACAAGTTTGCAAAAATTTCATCCTGTCTATGTAAATAAATTGTACATACAGATAAATTAAAATCTATCCGATAATTTAAAACGACATGCTTCAAAATTACAAGCATTAAAATAATTTAAGTCTCAACTTAATTATTTTTAAAGTATATTCTTCGCGGTTTGTTGCAATATATATATTTGAAAGTTAAAAATCGATGTTGTTTTGTTGAAATTACAAGGAAATTTCTGAAAGTATAAATCGTCGGTGTAACATGTACGTGAATATATGTATATGCGAATGCAGCTGCTTCAAGAGAAACTGCGCGCGTAGATTAATGCCTCGTGATAAAACTCATCAAAAACGTAATGTTCTGACGATATTTTTCGGTGAGACGCTAAATTCGTATGCCGGCGTCTGCTTGAAACAAA
>NW_012079793.1:0-487 GCF_000956235.1 Wasmannia auropunctata
ACGTGTGCTCTTCCGATCTCTTAAAAGAAGACAATCAATCAAAGATTAAGTTCTTAAAAGAAATAAAAGTTGCCGCAACGTAAAAATCAACTAATCCCAAATCACCTGATTAAAGAAATAAATAAAAAAATTTTTTTTTACATTTTTCAAAAATATGAATTATTTTATGTGCACCTTTAAGTTAAGATGAAAGAATTTATTTAGATACGTAACAATTTTTCAAACTTTTAATAAGAAAAATTGTCTTGGACATAAAAATATGAGGAAATGTAGTAGCTAAAAAAATTTATATAACGTTGGAAGCATTGAATTCACTGAAAGAAGAAAATTTCACATCACGGATAACTTACATCGTACACGGGGGCGTTGACGAGAAAGCATAAGGATTCGATTCTATAGGACATACAAAAGCATCCGAGAAATTCATGACTCTCATCGCTGTTTGTTAAATAAAAGCTAGCGGGGGCCGCGCGCTTAAATACGCTAG
>NW_012079794.1:0-2585 GCF_000956235.1 Wasmannia auropunctata
ACGTGTGCTCTTCCGATCTTAGTAAAAGTTACTTTTTACTCTTTTTGAAAAAAGAAAAACTTTACACCAAATATATAAAAAAGTATCATTACATCTTTCTTAAACCAAAAATATTATTGTAACAAATAAAAGTTGTTCAAAAACTAATATGAGATCATACAAGTATTTGATTGATGCCAAGTATTTGATTAGACATAGAGACAAAAATATTTTTTAATAAACCGTTTAAATCATCCAAAAGTAAATATATGCAGCAAAAGTTTAATGCCATGGTCTTTCAAAATAATTTTAAGTTTTATAAAACAGGCTTAAATTAATGACTAAAATAACCAATGCGATCATACTGAAACAAAAACTTGGCATGCCCGGATTGCATTAATACTTAATTGATAAGATATATAAAATGAAGTTTCTGAACGCAGCCTTGAATACCGGAATTGCCGAAGTGACATTTTTTATAGATTCGATGTCGAGATCTCGGAATTGATTGCACCGATTTCATTTGGACTGGTCTCAATCGAAACTTGTATCGACAGTATGTAATAAAAGTGTCATTAGATTTTTCATTATAATCTTTGTTTCCGAGATATTTAAATCGGAAATCTGACAAGAAAATTCGAGATAAAGCTAAGCTGATAGCGCCTCGACAGTGCCAGTGCCATATACTCACAGATCATCACTCGACTTTTTTTATACATTTGGCGTCGCGCCGCTATCGCTTCGCTTGATTTCCAGGTATACCTTTTAAATCTTGATTAAAGTAGTTTAATGTAGTTGTATTTTGTAATTCCTAGAATCTAGATTAATCAATGCAAAGATTAAGATTAACTTATTCAATAAATTTATAATTTTATTAGAATTCGATTTTGTAATGATTATAGATTTGGTACTCTCTTATACTTTTTGCGCAAGATTGAACATAATAAATTGAAAAACTTTGATTAATCTATCGTAGATATCTATGATAATGCATGAATTATTATGATGGATGGTGGGCAATTAATCGATTTATAATCGATTATATCCAAGGATGAATAAACGAAATCAATCGATTATTGGAGGGGATAAAGATATAATCGATTATTTAAACAATTAATCGGTTATTTTCTTAGTAATAATGGGCATATTTAGTTGTTTTAAAGAATTGATTATATTAATTATTATAAATAAAAAACAAATAAATCAATATAAAAAACAATAAAAATTAATTATTAGAAATAAAAAACAATTGTAATCGATTGCATTTTTTAAATAATCAATTAATCAATTTATAATCATTTAATTCTTTTTTCTTATTTTTTTACTAGTCAAGAGTTATTCATGTGTGTGATTATTTTAATAAAAATATCAGAAAATAATTAAAATAAATAAAAATTATAATTGAATTTAAAATTTTTGTCTAAACATTAATTTTTTTAAATAAAAGTTTGTGAATTTTATTTAAAAAAATTTTAATTCTTATTTTTAAGGGACAATCTGTTTCTTCTATCGGAAATAATATATCTAGTGGCAGAGAATAATCGTTCCCGTAACACTGTCTGGAATACATAAATATTTCAAGGCTACTTGAAAAATTTGAAAAACTTCAGTGCAATTGAGGTGTAGGTAATTTTGTCTTACCAACTTTTAATTGAAAAGAGATAAAATTTAAAAAATATTAAAAAATAGTGATGGGCAATTAATCAATTCATAATCGATTATATCGATTTTCCAGGGATAAATAATCGAAATTAATCAGTCATTGAAAAGAATAAAATTAACCGATATAATTGATTATTTAAACAATTTAAACAGAATTAGTAATTATCAGTTTTTATAAAAATTATTGCATTAGTATTTAAGTAATGATATTATTCAGCGCACAAAATATTCTGAAAAGATATTTATATAAAGAGCCAAACGAACAAAATGTTTTGAATTATACGATTTAAGATTGTAAATACTGTTTAAAGTGGTAAATATTTGATCCAAATCGAAGTAATCACTTGATTTCACATCCATTGCACTTAATAAATAATACATATAAATGCAACGATGCATATTTTATGTAATGCCTTTAGTTTCTGCATAGTCGAGTTTTCAGTTTTGTCACGCAACATGAACAGGATACAAATATATGTATAATATAATATATCCAATAAAATGCAGTAAGACTAACAATAAGAAGTTGATCTTTTAAAAATCTTTAAAAAAGTAAAATTAAACAAAAAATAGATTAAACCCTTTTCAAAATAAATTAACTTCAAAAATTAGAAAATTAATATTTCAATTAATAACAAAATTAATATATTTCAGTATTTTTAGATTAAAATAATCTAAAACTCTTAAAACGGTGTCAAATTTAATTTAATTAAATAAAAAGCACAATGTTTTATTTTATAAATTAAATTAAAATTACTAACTATAAGTGAAATTATGTATAAGCTCTATAAAATATAAAGATAATTTTATTTTTTATACATATTTTAATATCTTACTAAAATAATTTTGTTATGTGCTACAAAATCATTAATAGTCATTGAAGCTTAAAAAAAACATAAATACATTATAAATTTAAAAATTTTTAGAATAATCTTTTTTATTTA
>NW_012079795.1:0-519 GCF_000956235.1 Wasmannia auropunctata
TGGGCGGCGCACGTCGGTGTGGAATTATTCGATAGAAGAGACGCTCTTCGATTTATCTAGACGTATAGGGACGCAGTGCCGTCTTTCAGCGTGAGATAAAACCCCCCGATGGATAACGTTTCATTCACATACTTCGTTTCTGTTATTGCATATCTGTTGCGCAATTACATTGGCGATTCATCGTCGGCTGCGACAATACTGAATTTTTCGTTTCGTATTGGGCATGAATATAATATTGTTTGAAGTACGGCATTTTTAATATACACGTTTACACACGCGATTACATGTACACGTGCTATTATTAGGAACTTGATATTAGTCTCGCTGACTTTAATTTTCGATCCTATAAATATGGAAGGAGCTATCTCACACAGTAATTCTCGCGTTTCTATCCACCCGGAAACAATACCGAGATCATTATTCATATTCATAGCTTCGAAATTTGAATTCACTGAAGTTATATACCGTTGTAAATTCCCGGGGCTTCGGACGTCGTATGCCGTCTTCTGCTTGACATAA
>NW_012079796.1:0-519 GCF_000956235.1 Wasmannia auropunctata
ACGTGTGCTCTTCCGATCTCTTCCCATCCTGGAATCTAACTCGATGTTAGAAACGTCCGCTTTCTTCGATCCAAGACCAACTTTGTTGTGATTGCAGGCGATAGGTAACTATAATATAAATAGCAATTTTTTATTACAAAATAATATTTGTGACTTTCTAGATGTTAAAATATTATTTGAAAGTTAACTTAAATTTTCTTCTGCATGTTCTTGCGTATTCTCGAAAGACGTAATTACCAATATAAGAAAATCACAGTTTTATGGAAAATCTATTCTGAAATTACATTGTATATAATTCTTTGTCTGTATTTGGATCAATATTTCTAACAATAATATGATGGTAGTAGAGCACGTAAGACGATATTCGATTGATTACTCGATTCATTTTACGAATTGTCTAAGAAAGCTCAATTCTGGTTTTCTCATAATGATAGCATCATCAATGCGTATGTGTACTCAATGATATCTATTGATTTGTTTAAATTATACACATGACACACACATATACACACACACACA
>NW_012079797.1:0-532 GCF_000956235.1 Wasmannia auropunctata
GCCTTGCCAGCCCGCTCAGAGATGTGTATAAGAGACAGGTATAATATATACATATTCTGTAAAACAATTTTGTCATTTCTTTAAAATTTAATTCTATATTGCTCGTTAGACTGAGAGAATCATTCTGAAATTACAATTAACAGTATATGTATATGTATATTAATAAGGCGACACAAAATTAAATGTCGTAATATTAAATCAAAATCAAATATTTTTTAGCAATACTGAAATTAAAAAAAGATAAATAAAAGTTGAGAGATATAAAAAATAACGTTCGTTTTGAATAGAAATGATCGTTTTTGGCATAGCATTTTCAATGATTTACAATGAAAATTATTTTTCCTTATTTTTAATAAAAAGATTCGATTCATTTCCAAAGTAAAATTTATAATTGCGTTAAAAAGATATATATCTTATCAAAATAATTTTTTAATTTTATAAGAAATTAAATAATTTTTAATTTTTTAAAATTATTATATTAATACTTAAAACACAAATATTTATTCTAAATAGTTCATATAGTATAAATAGA
>NW_012079798.1:0-1330 GCF_000956235.1 Wasmannia auropunctata
GCACGCGCGCGCGCACACACACACACACACACACACACACACACACACACACACACACACACACACACACACACACACACGCGCGCGCGCGCGCGTATGTTTACATATATAATAAAAAAATACTCGTTACAAAGAAAAAATACAAAGAAAGTATAAATTACTTGCATAAATAAACCATAATTTATTAACAGAATTTATAAACAGAATTTATTTACATACAAACCTTGTTTAGGATTCAAATCCAAGCTATGCTGAGCAATGTCTTCGTTATCCTGGCATTCAAGAATCGGAGATATACGTTTAGAGTACGCTCGTAATGCATTTATAGAAACTGATGTAGAACTACGTCCGATTACACTAGAACACTTATCCAACATTGGACTGCGCCGTGAAGCTAAAAATATATAATTAACAAAATATGTATATCAATCATTATTATTCCAATGCTATTTTATTATTACTTTATTCAGTTTATTCTACGTATCAAGTATTGATTTAATTCGCGATATTATATATGATTGATATATTGCAGAACTCGATGTTATATATGAACTTTATGTTAAATTTAATTTTGTTAACAAATCAAAATGCAAAATTTATATCAAATTCTTGATATAAATCTTCTAATCATAAAATAATCAATGATAATATGGAGTATATTAAGTCTTAATTTTCTTTTGTAACCGGATTATTGTAAAAATTGTAACATATTTTGATAAGTATAACTTACGAAAATTTTCCTGAATGTTGAAGGAACTACAAGATGCAACATTTTGCATTGTTGCAACATCGAAACTTTTAGTTGAAACGTTCTTTTTCAAACCTGCAATCATGAAGTACTTATTTTTATTATTTCACTACATAACATCCTTTATTGAAAAAAATTTTAGTTTATTATTTATTATAAATTGTATTTATTTAGCCAAAATGCAATTTTGCACTAGTTTTAATTATGAAAAAAAGTTTTTATTTGAATAAATATTAGTATACGTCAAATATTTTAAACTGAAAATCAATTGAAATAAAATATTAATCGTAAAACATTACTTTTGTTCAAGATAGAATCTTATTTCAGATATGCGAATAAATTTGAATTGAAATATAACCCAGCAAACCACAGTATATAACTTAGATGTATATATTATATTACACAAGTGTCATAAATATTAAATGTAATATTATTTGTACAGTACATGTAACATACTGGTATGGCTCTATGTCAGCAACTTTGAATGTATCATTTATGTATCAGATATATATAATTGCAACGTAACATATACGTATTTTTTACATATTTTTATATATTACCCTGTTAAAAATTAATTTTTTT
>NW_012079799.1:0-559 GCF_000956235.1 Wasmannia auropunctata
AAGAAAAAAAAATAGATATATCAAAATTTTTCGCTACTTTTTTGTTCTCAGATGCAAAGAAGGATCGAAATTAATTGTACCTTACTCTTGTATGTGCGTTAGCACTGTCACATTCTTAATTTTTTTACCTTAAACAAAGAGTAATAAATATTATCCGGACTAGAATATTTTAAGAGCAAATGATTCTAAAAAACATTTTAAGATCAAAATTGCAGTAACTAATTGTTTTAATGTTTTTCGAGAGTGGGGATATGCTTGCATAACGTGAAGTAGCACCCCACTTTTGATATTAATTTCCTGCAAATTTCCGGAATAGAAGCAATAAATTCACGACTACAGCAATAAATAAATTAACAATAAATAAGCATTTAATTATGGCATAGTCAAATTTTTTTTTAGCGATGGGGTGCCAAGTTCACGGGGGTATATTTAAACCCTTAATAATTTTACGCTTGACAATTGGATTTGGTGCATCTAAATACTCATACATATCAACACTGCGATAATAACCGTGTTAATACCAAAAGAGTTGCGTCGTATGCCGTCTTCTGCTTGAACA
>NW_012079800.1:0-738 GCF_000956235.1 Wasmannia auropunctata
ATAAATGCGAATTTTACAAAATAATAGAGGACTTTTTTGTTCAGTTTAATTTACTTATCTTGCCACACACTTGCATTCAGCGGTGGGCTGGATGAATACGCGTTTATTCGTCAATCTTCAAAAATGAATGTCTGGTTTACGATTGCGAATTTTGCAAAATGGTAGAGGACTTTTCGATTCAGTTTAGTCCGTTCTACCTACCCATGAACGGTGATACACCTATTATGAGACACCCTGTATATATATATATATATAATTAATTATATTACTGCTACCTAATTACGCAATTAATTCTTGATTCTTGATGTTTGATTGATCAGGCGCATACGAGGAAGGCCAGGAACAGTTGGAGGCAGTGCGTCGCGAGAACAAGAACCTCGCCGACGAGGTGAAAGACTTGCTGGACCAGATCGGCGAGGGTGGCCGCAATATTCACGAGATCGAAAAGGCCAGGAAGCGCTTGGAGGCTGAGAAGGACGAGCTTCAGGCAGCCCTGGAAGAAGCCGAAGCTGCTCTCGAGCAGGAAGAGAACAAAGTGCTGCGCAGCCAGCTTGAGCTTAGCCAGGTCAGACAGGAGATCGATCGCCGCATTCAGGAGAAAGAGGAGGAATTCGAGAACACCAGGAAGAATCACCAGCGCGCCCTCGACTCCATGCAAGCTTCCCTCGAAGCAGAAGCCAAGGTGAGTGTTGTGTCGTATTTTTGAAAAATCTATTTCTTGTTCTTCAAAGCTGAACA
>NW_012079801.1:0-841 GCF_000956235.1 Wasmannia auropunctata
GTGTGCTCTTCCGATCTAAAGTGACATAATTTTTATACAAACACTACAATAGGGTCCTTACAGAACCTTCGTAAGTTCGACATTAGTACAGCGTTGATGCCGTACTCGAATACGCATGCGCGCAAAGGTGACTCGCATAACAACACTGCCGCGAAACCCTTTCGAAAGCAATCGAATCGCCCGGCCGGAATTCATTGCGGCTGTCACGAAGAACTGCAACTTCTCAAAGCAAAAAATCGTCCAGCATTCTCGGATCGAAGAACGACCGACTAAAAATACAATGCTTAGCGGTCGAAAGTGTACATGACCAACTGTGTTAAAGTTAATTTGCAGGATGACCGATTCATCCGAGATCAAGAAATGCGCGTGTAAATCGCGATTTAATCGCTATAGCGCATCAACAGCGTTCGCATTCAATTTCCAATTCCGAATGAAAAAATATTGTATATTTACATAGTTTTAACCCCTTCTAGAAATCGATAGGAAAAAGAGAAAAACGATTAATTATTGTCACGTTTTTATTTGTTAGATACGCGCGTTGATCCTATCGCAAAAGATGTACGATGTTAGAATACTAATTAAGTAACTTCAAATCTCTGAGAGACGCGCGTGACTAGCTTTCTTGACACAGATTTATATTCAGTCGTTCATTAAAAAAATTTTCATATCTATTCTACACTAATCTAAAGAGCGCAATATATCTAGTAAATACCCATATTTACACTGTTAGATCTATAGTGTCAAATTTAACTTTAGTTAAGTCGCCACTGCTCCTACTTAATAAATAATTATTTTTAATTAAAACAGTGGAGTTAAATAATTTAAAACAGTTCAAATTTAA
>NW_012079802.1:0-609 GCF_000956235.1 Wasmannia auropunctata
GATATGGATAAACAATATAATTGTAAAATAACATCAACTCCTAACATTATCTCGTTTTTTCTATTGTAATGCAAATTATTACGCATATAATAAGCACATTAAGTAAAAGTCTCGCGACTTTTATTGTGAGTTTTGTAAGAGAAGGGATAAATAAAATTTTTTGTAAACTATTTAGTTTTTCAATCCAAGCAGATTAAAAAATAAAAATAGCAATTTATTCACAAGATAAACAAAGTTATATAAAAAAATAACTTATGTATAAATATATCAAGTATAACAAAAACAAATTACAAGTAATAACATGTTAATCATTCTTAGAGTGCTTGTACTCTAAAAGAGTACAAAAACTGCATAAAAAACAATCTTATAAGTTTATTTCTATATTTTATGTATTTCTATATTGTGAAAGATAGTAAATATGACTTTAAAGAATAGTAAAAATGTTTTTATTTGAAAAATAAAGATACTGTTGAAAATAATGGCCTTGAGATGAAAAATTTATTGAATCATAGCCTTATGTACATTTAATTAAAATCAAGTACCTAATCGACTATAAAAGAGTGCTATAGCGGCATCCTGTCTCTTATACACATCTCTGAGCGGGCTGGC
>NW_012079803.1:0-612 GCF_000956235.1 Wasmannia auropunctata
GTTAACTCATTTCATCCAAGTCACGCGTGAATTGCTCGAGGATGTTTACCTCTCGCAAACGTACCATTACAAAATAATCCATTGACAAGCGAAAGAATCGTACATATATAAACTAATTTATTATTTTATTTTTAGATTTCGTTAGTATATAAATAACGTTACTAAATAAAATTACTTTTAAATACTTGCTATTTATGAGCTATCGATTCAATCGTGGGAAACGATTCGATTCTCGAAAACATCACGAAGCGGTTTTTCACCTATCCTGATGAACGTGACCTTTCCCGAATCCAGCTTATGCTGTAGAAATTCCCATCAGCCCTTTAACCACCAATACTTCAATAGTTGTATGGTCCTCTTTTTCAAGGGTCTATTGTATCCACTCAATTCTTTGAACCTTATCCTGTCGGATCATCCCAATGTTCGCATTTTTATGGTAAATTTGCGATCACCTAAAGAATGAGCGTGGGAGTCGTCGAGACAGGAATTATACACGGAATCGTATAAATGTCTTGCGACTCGGTAGAACTTTGCCTTTTAAGCACTTTGACTTTTGAGAAATGCAATATAAAATTGAAATGTAAAACCAGCCGTATGCCGTCTTCTGCTTGA
>NW_012079804.1:0-2202 GCF_000956235.1 Wasmannia auropunctata
ACGTGTGCTCTTCCGATCTTATCTTACACATTTCTTATTTACTTCATATTTTTGTAACTAAATGTTGCTTATTATTAAGTGGAACTATAAAATATTGAAGAAGTACGCTTTATGAGACCGGTACGCATTTGGCAACTTTTCTCTATATACTTTTTTAACAACTTTTTTAGCACTTCCATCTTCAATTGCAATCTCCTAGTAAATTACTCGAAAATCACAAAATCGGGAATAGAATAAAATAGGACGTAACAAGCATTTAATTCTGATATAGGTGTCATTTCGATATTTGCAATAGAGGTGCTAGCTTCACAGAGATAGAACATCAGCAAACACGAAACGAGGCGTTCAAACCGTCTCCCTCTCTTTACTCTCTCTGAATGAGATTATAGAAGGGAGATATCAAATAGCGTAAGTTTGATCGAATCTTCCATGCACAGGAATGCGAGCAATTAAATTGGCCGCAATATCGTAGCTATCTGTAGTCAATCCGATCAATTTCTACATCGATGCTATTATATTTTTCCCGCGCGATTCACGAAGTATATCCCTAGCCCCAATGCGATATCATTCCAATTGATTGATCACAATTGACGAACGACCGGTGCACCGAGGGCGCCGTACGTTCCATGCCATTCTTCCGCATCATTCATGCGTTTTTGAGAGCAATTCTTTCGCATTTACTTCTTCACAATTCACGCTAAATTCGTTCGCTTTGTTGAAATATGATTACGCGCGGAATCTTGAGGAAACGACATTGTAGGTCACATACTATTGTATATATATATGTACGTACGTTCATCTGACATAAAAGCGAGCAAAACTACAATCAAATTACAACCACGTTCATAGTCATATCAGTATGATTTATCTTAATTAATATTTGTTGATAAATCCAATTAGTTATCAATTTATTACGTGTTATTGCAAGAAACTGCTCTTTAGAATACTTCTTGATAAAATTTCTTTCGAAAGATTGGTTGACATTACACACACACACACACACACACACACACATATACGTGCGCGCGATACCTTTCAGTAAAGTACACTTACAAATACCCTTTTTGTTGACAGCGAAAAGAATACATTTGACGCGAAATATTACTGATTTTTCGCACACACAATTAGAAATGGAAAATTTTGGAAAAAATTTAGTTAAGATTGCCAAGTAAATGCTTTTTAATAATTTGTTGATAATTTGTTTATATATTGTGGTATCTTTCAACAAAATACTATTTCATAATAATGAATTATACAAGTCATAAATTATATATTCAAATATAATATATAATTAATACATTGCATTCTCACATAATATTCTCAAGTATGTTTCTTCAAAATATTACTTTTATTTTCTTAATACTTTGTAAGAGGTATTTATAAAAAAAAAGTATTTACTTTTATTGCTTGTTTAAAAACAATTTCCCTTTTGTAAAAATTATTTTATTTTATTATTATTAATCGTTTTTTTTATAAAATTTGCTTTGTAATATTTTATTTTTTATTTAATATTATGAAGTTTTTTATTTCTGCAATACTAAAGAATATATTTGTCACATATTTGAATTAATATTAAAAAAAATAAAATTTATCTTATTTTGATTAAAAATATACTTATACAATTAATCTGTCATTATATAAATAAAACTAATAAAAAAAAGATTTCTCTCTAATAACCTTAATCTTGACGTATCTCATCTTCCAGACTAACATTCAAAAAATTGAAATTATTGTTTATTAAACTGTTAATATCCAAAGATATTAGAAAATATCACAGTGTTTAAAACAGTAATTTAAAACGTAATTTGCTGATACGTGTGTACATACGAGCGGAGGAGAGACACTGTGCTTCTTTCAGTACCTTCACTCCGAGAAAATCTAATTTAATTTAATTTTGTTGTAACTTTGGTAAATATAGAATATAAATAAATATAAATATAGAAATATATTTTTTCATAAATAAAATTCATAATAATATTAGTAATAAGTACACGTATATAGCAAGATGCCTAACGTGTTTGAACGAAAAAGTCAAAATTAAATAAGATTTGATGTTTCTAATAAAATTTTTCTTATTGTTAAAATTTTTTATTTTTATTGTTATTTTTTATAAAGAATGAAATAAAAGTTAATAAAAAACTTTTTTGCTAACTACATCTTGTAATATCTTCAACTTAAATGACTAATAATCAATAAAGCATA
>NW_012079805.1:0-1152 GCF_000956235.1 Wasmannia auropunctata
AAGTCTTTCCCTGTTGCACAGAAAAAAAAATGCAAAAAACGCATTAAAATCTATCTATGAGAAGAGATTATCGGTCTTCGAATAAATTGTCCTCTTGATTTGTATTTTATTGAGCACTCGAATTTGACTTTGAGCTAACCTTTGTCTCATTGATCTAATGCAGAAGATATAGCTATATGTTTACTTTCTCTGTCTATATTTTCGCGGAGCATGACTTACTCTCTTATATCAATACACTTACTTAAGTGGCCTGCGCATAATGTCAGAAATTTTCTTCTCTCTCTCGATATTGCGAGCCGCCATTAGAAGGGTATAACCACTACTACTACTACTATTATTAGCGATGGACTTGTTGGTTGAAGCTTTGGACTGACTATTGCCGGAAGTTGGAATGCTCATCGTGGATTCCATACGGTGCCTTGCATACGACGGAGGAGGTATTGTCCTTCCGGTTCCTTTCACTTTCACCTTGCGTCCGATATCTGGACCGTTCGCCTTGATTACCCTCGTGCTGAAAGACCGACATAATTTCCATTTGAAATCAATGAAAATATATACATCAGATTCTAGTATAACTATTTTATTAAATAATGTCAAAAAAAATTGGAAGAAAAATTTAAAGAATATAAAAAGATAAATTCTTATTCTGCTTAAGACTTATTTAAAAATATTGGAGATATAAAACAAATTATATATGTATATACATTTCAAATATATTCATTTGTTAATTTAGGAGAAATACAGCAGCGTGATTTATTTCGTCGCGTCATTCGGCAAGGACAGCATACTCGTAGACAGCAGTATCTCTAATTTCCGGTGCTACTTATGTATATATACGAAACGATCTCCGTACGACACGGCCACGCCATACATCCGTACAATTAATGCAATTTGCAGCGATCGCTGACATAGGGGTCCGATCGATTGGACTAGTTATGCAATTTTCTTTGGCGTAAGCGCGCGCCGCGACAAAGCACTGCAACGGCGAAGAGAGGCGGAAAAGGGTGAACGGGCGTGACGAAATCGCACTTGTGAGGCGCTCTTAGCCTTGGCCGTGACGACGGCTAAACAAATTAGCTGCGAACGATTTAGAAATCGAATAACGGGAACCGCGGAAATTATCGGGATGGCTAATTGTAAGTCCGAATGAAC
>NW_012079806.1:0-677 GCF_000956235.1 Wasmannia auropunctata
CAGACGTGTGCTCTTCCGATCTACAAGAACACCAAGCTCTCTTATTACTTGATTTGCTGCGTCCGTGAAATCGAAAGTAAATTTAAGATACAGATTATTGATTGGTACATTCGATGGTTTAAACCTTCCAGATGGAGTCACAAGTTCTCCATTCTCATCACCACTGCAAAAGAGCACCTCATCAACAACACGACGTCCAACTTCCTTAATTAATGTTGCAGAAGTAATTAGTTCCGGTGGTGTGTCTTGAGTATACTCTATAGTGATTACGCTATCTGCTATAATTGCACCATTTTCTACACGCTCAATAGCGCCTGAGCTACCATCAACTATATAATCTATGCTTGACTGATAAATTGTTTGCCCTGTATAAACTTTTACATCTTTAATAGTGTGGTGATCTAAACTTATCTTGCCGCCTGCTGTAAAAGTTTTTTCAACTTTGTAGCTGCTTTCCCAGGTAGAATCTCCAGATCCCCAAGCAAGATGTATTGGTTGCTCTTTTATGCTCGCAGCAATAGCTGCTCTGCCTGATTGTGTCAGTATTGACATGTCTGATTGCGTGATTGATATTATATATATACAAGATTCGTAGAAAAAACGTCCAATTTTTTTGTAATAATGGGCTCAAAATTTTTCCAAGGGCGATTTAAGTGGCGATGTTCATGCCAAGTGAC
>NW_012079807.1:0-686 GCF_000956235.1 Wasmannia auropunctata
TATTGTAATGTTGCATTAGTAATATTACCGGCATTATACATAAAGGTAATATTACAATATTGTAAAGAATATAATATAATACGTTTTAACATTGCAGCTGTTTGCATCAACATAGTGATTTATCGTTTCATGTTTCGACGAATAAAATATCATCACAGTGTCTCCTGCGTGAATTATCGCGATAAATGATTACAAAAGCCATTTTTCGTATTTTAGAATTCACGAGCGTTAATGGTGCGGTATTTGGTGTCGAGGATTTTTTGCGAGAGCGGGACATGTGTTAACAGTCGCCGTCCTTCCTCGTGCGACATTTACTACGTGCCTAGGTGCACTTTGTAGCTCGTTAGTCCGCGATGCGCTCTTTCAACTCTCCTCCATTTTTACTACATGAAACTTCGATGTTCTAACGCGTACAACGACACGACTAGAGGAGAGAAAATGAGCAAGCGAGAGAGAGAGAGAGAGAAAAAAGGAAAAGAGAACGGAAAGGCCTTAAAAAAGGACGAAAACGTCCCTAGAGCTTATCCACGCGTCGCTTGTCAGTGAAGTGATCAAATTTCCGGACTGACCGATTTAAACGTTGCTTAATTTCATCGTCTTGTAACACGGTCAATCGTCTTCGTACATCCCGAAAGTGCATCCCGAATACACAATGCTCGACTTGGCCGGAAAGATACGCGACGCGA
>NW_012079808.1:0-899 GCF_000956235.1 Wasmannia auropunctata
CGACGTGATGTCCAACCAGTCTTGAACGCAGTCGAGAGGAGTGGTGGAATGCCCCGCGAATAACGCCGGGTTAGTTAAGATACCCCTGGCGGACATCACTCCCTCGCATCCGGACTCTTTGAATAAGAATTCCGCGCTCTCCAGGCTCTTCGCGTCGCCGTTCGCCACGAGGGGCAATTGCACGTGATCTCTGAGAAGCTTGAGATTATCCAGGTCGATCGGGTCATTACGCATTTCGGGAGTCCTCGCGTGAATCGTCAAGAACGAAGCGCCGGTCTTCTCCAAAGTCTGGCACAACGTTACCGTCTGACGTATATCCTTCAACAGACGTATCTTCGCGGAAACGGTGAACGGTCGTGGAATGCGATTTCTGACTTGATACACCAAATCCTTGACGAGCTCTGGTTTTCTCAATAAATCAGCTCCCAGGCCTTCTTGCATGGCCCAACGCTGTGGACAGCCGCAGTTTAGGTCTACACCGTTGCAATATCTGTTAATTGGAAGAATAAATAAAATATATAAGAGAATGTACTGTCAAAATTACAGATGTATACATAGGCATACCAGGGTGGGTACTCAAATTTTGTAAAAGAATTCCCTGAAAATTCCCGGATTTTCCAGGAATTTTATTCAAAATTCCAGGTAAGATTAGAGAATTTCTCAATACAACTTTAAAATAAATTAGGCACTAAGAGTTCTAATAACGTATAGAATTTGATGCGTGAAACAATTTAATATTCTCATATGTACAATAGTTACATCTCTATACAAAATTTTTCGAACATAACGAAAGATTTTGTATGGAAATGTAACAACATATGTGTGAAGATTAAATTGTTTCACGCATCAAGTTCTGCGTTATTAGACTCTTAATGCCAGATCGGAAGAGCACACGTCTG
>NW_012079809.1:0-697 GCF_000956235.1 Wasmannia auropunctata
GCCGCCTTTCCTCCTCGATAGAAACGCGCGAGTGCGCTCGACAGCGAGAGATAATCGCGCGATTCAGTGGCTTTCCGCGAACTTTCCACGTGGCGGCCTTCGCAATACGGGTTGCGGAGCAGCGCGCGCGTTTCGCGGAAGTGTTTTCATTGTATCAGCCTGAATTAGAGAACTGCAAGCTTTTCACGCGGCGGTTTTCACATTTCGGACACGGTTCACTCGGCTCATCGGCTCGCCGCCGCTTTTTCCTTCGCACGCCGGTAATAGCGAAACGCCGCCGACTGTAAACGCGAGAGCGAGTGAACGACCGAATTGTTAAATGGCCGCGCGCAAACAATCGCGGCGATCGTCGGTGACTCGTCCGCCCACGTCTTACAAAAAAAAAACTCGTAAAAACAGATATAAGCACAAGACAGATATATGTAAGCCAGAGTGTTGCACCGTTATTGCGCAACAAAAGGACGGGAATCGAAAATCAGAAGAATCGCACACTTTGCAAATGTGCGTCTGTGAAGAACAGGTATATCGATGTAGCATATAAAACAGTATGCGCGCGCGCGCATGAAAGAGAGAGAGAGAGAGAGAGAGAGAGAGAGAGAAATATATGTAAGCGCGCGATTCGATGACTTGGTAACTTGCCGCTTGAGAGGAAACTAGAGCGTCAAGTTGTTGGATTATTAGCAAAAAGGAAAAAAAA
>NW_012079810.1:0-1057 GCF_000956235.1 Wasmannia auropunctata
CTTTACTTTGTATTCTTTATAAGAGACTAAGATGAATTTCTTCTTTTCTTTTTCTGCCCGCGGCGAACTGTGATGACACATCGCAGATAGCACGGCAATTTGGTCCGTGCTCTGGCAGCAATTAAAGGCAATTGAACTCTATTTTCATGAACTCATATATTTGAGACGTGTACACATTATATATACGTATATAAATAGCAAATCAAACGCTAAGCGCTTTCAGCCTGAATTTTATATTTTACAATTTTTATTCGGGATCATCACATTATAGTTATCTTAATAAATAATATCTCTAAATTCTGTCGCGATATATATATTATAAATAAAGAATTTATCCTTTGAAAATCTTTTATTTAAGTATAATCTTTATGAACTTGCAGGGTTAACGGACTCTTCTTTGGCTTTATCATCGTAAACTGTGAAAACAGAAATATTTGAATTATATACAAGCGAATTAATCGATAAATATCGATATTTACTGTTGGGTATTTTCCACAATTGGCAAACATCATTTTGCCTAGCGCGAAGATATATGTTTTCGATGTGAGATTTGGCTTCCTCCAATAAAATTTTACTCGATTCGATACGCTGTGCTACAGCAGCCAATTGCATCTGGACAAATGAATAATTCCAAATTAAATTATAATCGTTAAATATATTCACGTGACTATTTTGCATTTCAGTAGAATGACTTTAAATCATTCTTTTATATTTACGTCGATTTCCGTAGGGTTCGTCGACAAATGTTTGTCACTCGCGAATTCATCGGAGATATTCGTCAGAAATGAAAACGGTTGTCGCGGATTTTCCGTAATTCTACGTAGAGAAGCTTGCAGTTCCTCGAATGACATTCTATCGACATCGTACAGAGAGGCCGTCCTCAATTTAGAATCGCGTTCCGTGATTCTTTCTCCAATTGTAGAGTCTTGATTTACTTTACTGACGATGTTTCGCTTCGCACATTCATCAATCGATAATTCACCGATCATGCGGGGCAATGTCTCAACGGGATCGGTTTTTTCATTAAAGGTTCGACGTTCAGTAGATCGTATAAGGG
>NW_012079811.1:0-1750 GCF_000956235.1 Wasmannia auropunctata
TGATTTATTCGGCAGCCATTTATAATAGCGATAAATCAATCTTATGATTGGCCATTTGCGTGTCCAATCAGGACTCGTAACACCGGTCGCGCTTCTCTGATAATCTAGGACTCTATCGGCTACCAGCGCGAATTCTGATTGGCTTCTGCTTTTCTGTTTTCCTCTTTTCTGTCAAGGTGTGAATTCGCCCTTATACTAAATTAAAATGGCGGTAATTACTAACCCAACTGACGCAATGAAGCATCTCTGTTTTCTAGGACTCTAGCATAGATATATTTCGTATGTCTATGGTCAGTGGCAGATGCCATATTAAAAGAAGTTGGCGGGAATGTGTCAGGAAGGCGGGACATATGTGTGAACTGTAAACTCGTTACTTGATCGAGAGAACTTCTTTCGCAGATCCTGCCGTTCCGATCCTTCTCGCGATGGCCCGCAAAGCCCGCAAACGACGTCACGTTAACCCTGACACCCGGAGATTAAGGAACGAACAGGAAGGTGAGTGCTAAAGATGATAACTCCAGTAATTGCAGCCACTTGGCTAAGCGACCGCTCAGCTGTTGTGAACTGTTATCTGGGGAGGGGAAGAGGAACCTTATTCACAAAAAATATGACATAATGCAAAAATATTACGATGTACATATGTTATGTATATTATAGATTTTTTACATCATTTTCAGTAGATTACTTGAAATAATTGCTTCAAAACAATATATACATACAATCGTCAGTAATTAAAACCATAAAAATCTTAGAGCCATGAAAAGCCAGTCAAAATATTAATTATCGGAATTATTTAGAGAATTTTCATACTTTACGCTAGAACTTATTCAAAATGGGAATGAAAGAATAAAAATGTTTTCTGTTACTTTCACACTTATTAAATGTAAGATATAATTATGAATGCCTAACTATTCGTGAATAATAACTTTGTGTTACTTTGTTACAGAAAGCGATTCAGATTGCAGTAGAAAGAAAATACTTAAGAGAAGTGAAAACGGTAACGTAGATGAAGTCGCAGAAGAAGCTGAATCAAATTCCAAAATTAATTCCGTTCCATCTGCAAAGAAAAAGGTGATGGATACTGAAACAAGTGTGGAGACGACATTGTCTGATCTTCATGAGGTCGAAACGAAAACAGATGGAAAAGTTACTTCAGAATTTAATAAGGAAAATCATGATCCAGAAATAAATCAGGAAGAGATAAAAGAGACTCCAGAGAAGAGAACAAAAACAGAAAGTAAAAAGAATTTGGAATTAAAATCTCAAGATAAAAAGGCGACTGTTGCGATAGAGCGATGTCAGTACTGTAAACAGAAATTGACAAATGACGTAAAATTATATCAAGGACACCCAAATGGTGCAATTGAGGAGCAGATAGCTTTGACTGATCCCAAGTTGTGTTTATTTATTGGAGATGAATCTTTTATAGACGAAAGCGATGAGAGGCCACAAAATAAATTGACTCATTTTAGGTAAATTTTTATATGTTATATGAGCTCTGTAAGCAGCTTTCTAAATAGTACATATGTCTTTTCAAAATTATTGTAAAGCAGTGTAAAGCACTTAAGCAATATTATTCTCTAAATTAGAATCAATGCATAGTCACTGATTATCAATGGTTATTCATTGAATGCATCAGTCCCAAGTATTTCACTGGTAATTAGTGAAATTATAGATTAATATTAAATAGTTTAATTATAGATTATTAGTGAAATTATAGTTATAAGTACTGACTCAATCAGTGATTTTT
>NW_012079812.1:0-1220 GCF_000956235.1 Wasmannia auropunctata
CGTGTGCTCTTCCGATCTTTTTCTCCCTCTGCTATTCGCTCGCCCTGACTCTACGATTCACTACGTTAATTCTTTGCATCCTTTCGTTCCTACACGCGGATCACCGTCTACGGCAACGTGACTCAAGAATTTGTAGTTATCACCAACTCAAAATAAGCTTACAGCAGATTAGGTCAAACTGCAAAATTATATGATTGCGAATTGTAGACGAAGATGCGCTTAGTTGGTAACACGTACATACACAGCATTGCATGTGTGTGCGATCCCTACATTGGGATAGGTTTTAGGTGTTAAAAAAGTACTTGAAGTGTTTGCGAGTGTAACGTGAAATGCAATTTCATCTCGTTAACCGTGTTCCTAGTCGTCCTACAATAACGTACATCTCTTACAAATTGCGTATTGTTACGTTTGCTTACGCTTTGAGAAAAATACAAGAAGTACAAGAAAGGTATGTATATAAGAAGAAAAGAAACTTATTTTTAGTAAAATTTGGTTATGTTATAAGTGTGTGAAGTGTGTCGATATAATTAACCTAAATTAACTTAGACTACGATGAGCACAATGGACAAAATATAAGACTTTCAACTGATCAGAAATTGTATATTTAACAATATACGGTTTTTGATAAGTTAAAATTGCAGTTATTTATTCCTGTTTTTAATATTTCGTCCATTGTGCTCATGGTAGAAGTTAATTTAGATTAATATCGATACAATTACAACCTACAAATTTTATTAGAAATCTAATAATTTATGTCTTTTCTTACAAATTTTTTTTTACTCATGACTTTATAATCTTGAATTATTAAATATTTTACAGAATTTTTCTAGTTTTTTTAATATATAATATATATATATATATTATATATATTGTGTATATATTGTCACGTGCTCCCGTGAAATAAATAATTCGCGCGAGCACGGATCAAACAAGATGGCGAAATCTCGGGCGATTCCGCGGAGGGGAGGTGACAGTCTTCCGGAATTGTGTCCCTCCGGCGACCGACGAGGAGCGGCAACGCGAAAAGCTGGGCGCCAGACGTGTTCTCAGTCACGTCACTCGCGAAACTTCACGATTACCGAAATTCGTACACGCAACGATACTTGACCCGTAAACGCCGCTCCCGAGGTCGATCGCACGAGGGCCGGCCGGCTCCGCCTAACGGCAGAGGGGCAGGGCGAGGAAAAGGGCGATGGGATGGCGCGGGGCGGGCGAAAGAA
>NW_012079813.1:0-754 GCF_000956235.1 Wasmannia auropunctata
AGAGAGAGAGAGAGAGAAAGAGAGATCCACAGCATGAGAGAAACCATAGAGAGGAGAAAAAAAGGAGAGCAACATACGTAGAGCGAGGGAACAATACGCGGCTCGTTTTCTTACTTTGCCGATATTTTACGGGTAAAAATAATAGAAGAAAGTGCGTGTTTCATTAACAACGATCCCAGCGGCGAGCTACGTTGACGTCTTGTTAAAGGAACCTCATTCAGCGACCAATTGCAATCGCGAATTTTGTGTTAGCGGCGGCGCGAAAAAGATACCTCGGCGTGAAAATCTCCCCGCTCAGAGCGAAAGTGCGAATGAAGAAATAAAGTAGGCGAGTTTATCATCGAGCTTTGAGGCAGGTCTTCGTAGACATTACGTCGTATCGACTCCAAGGTGTATAACGCTGCGAGTATAAATTACCACGTGCTTGTTCTCCGCGTGCAGCACGTTGTATATCACGCTACATCTAGATAAGCCGCCGTTGGAATTATTAACGCGCGTGGCCGCCGCTGACTGGGATGCACGTTTATTCGCGTTTACGTGAAAAATTAGAAGGCGTACCTTATCGCCTGGCCGTAACCATCTAAATCATTATCGGACAAGCTCGATTGGGAATCACGATTTTAATATTGAGACTTGGATTTTTGTACAGAGAAAATATGTGAAAGTATTCCGCTAACGTGCAAATGTATGATTTGCAAAGAAAAGCAACAAATTTGATTTGATGTGATGAATTTTTTTTTAGATCGGAAGAGCA
>NW_012079814.1:0-813 GCF_000956235.1 Wasmannia auropunctata
ATGTGTATAAGAGACAGACATACAACCGAGGGATTTTGTAATCCATTATTTCTTGACTCGAGACAAGAATAGACAAACAAAAAAAAAGAAAAATTTCGGCACTTTATTAAAGAACCACCTTAAGCAACAGGATCTCCCTCTGATCTGACCTAGACTCCAGTCCTAGTACGATTTATTTTTTCCGCTAAAAATAATTATCTTACGAAGACACCCATAAAAAAAAAATTATAACTTACGCCGCGTCGTCTAACTTTTTTTTTCTCTTCTTAAACGTATTTAATTAGTACTGTTATACCGCAATACCGCAATATCACAACTTAAACAAGACTAAGGTAAACATAACACAGTACGTCTAACTATCATCTAGACGTCTAACTACTTAGGAAGTAACTTTACTTCTTTTTATCGCATCTCTTATTGTGCGTAAGATAAAAAAAGTTGCATAAAGCTCTATCTTCAAACGCTCGAGAGAACTCGCTAAGTATTTCAGCGTTATATGCCCCTCTTAGTTTAGGTTTCCGCTTTTTTTTTTCTCTATAATTCAAGCCTCTTAACGAAATTTCGCGCACGCTCTTATTCTTATTACGGCAGTTCTTCAAGATTATGCGTATGCGTTGTCATTCGTATTTCGTTAATAAATGGGAGACACGATAATGTTCCTCTATTACGCTTACGCTGAACCAGCGGGAGTGACAAGGCAAAAAGCTTCGACAAACGAACGGCGGAACGAATTGAACTGACGACGCGAAGGTCGGCGATGTCAATTCCGAAAATGCATTGCGATGTAGTGATTCGGAAACACAAGAGAACGCA
>NW_012079815.1:0-827 GCF_000956235.1 Wasmannia auropunctata
AAATTCAATTATTTACTGACATTTTTCAAGCACGCAACGAGGTAAGCTCGACGATTAGCGAGTCGAAAAGCGATAAACGCGACTCGCCGAAGACGTATATCACGAACGTCCAGCTGTAACAGCCAGAAGCGAAAAAATGGCACATCGGCAAGAAGGAGAGGGCGAAAACTAAGGGGAGAGTTAATGCATTTATAATGGTGGCTGGGTCTGTTCGCTACTTTTGCGGTTACATGCCTGTGCGACACTAATGTCCTGAAGCCGCTAGGGCGCTTTGTGGTAATAATGGTGACAGCGAGACCGAGAGAAAGAGAGAGAGAGAGAGAGAGAGACACGGTACAGAGAGAAAGGGTAACATATTTTCAAATTATTATTCGCCTCAATGATTACGAGACACATGTTTCATAATGTAAAGCTTGTCCGAAATCGCATTGATATTCACAGAATGATTATTGGCACATGGTATGATTATTACTTGGTTACTAATGTAGTATTTTATAACGCTTTTTAATAATGAATTTTGAGATATATCTATGATAATGAAAAATTTTGCAAATTTTACTATTTCAAAATAGTTCTTTTATATTAAATGATTTATACATGATTTATAATTGTAAGTTACAATATACTAAATTTATAATTTTATGTTTAGAATATGACTTTTTCTAGCGTTTATTATAATCTATATTGTAAATTTTATATTTTTAAATTTTAATTCTATTATAAACATTAATTTTTTTTTATTATAGTTGACAATATTTTTTAAAAAATACATGAGCTTGTCACACGTAGAGAGATGCTTTAATTATGAAAATCTAAAAAAGATATAG
>NW_012079816.1:0-930 GCF_000956235.1 Wasmannia auropunctata
CGTGTGAAATTACGATCATTATTAAACAAAAATTATTTTCAACTCTGGATTCATGCAGCAAAATTGTTCTTTCCGTGAGGAATTTGACAAATTGACCAATCGGAAAAACTTCAAAACATTTGTAGCATCATCTTGACTATATACCCCCGTGATCGTGTACAGGTTTCTTCTGGAGCCGAAACGAGAATCAGGATCGGCCCGCTCTCGTGCGTTATCCTCTCGTACATACACGCGTCCGTCGCGACTCAGGGTGGGGGATGCGCCGCGAAAGAGAGAGATAGTCTTGCCGAGACGGGCAATACGGCACGCGTATAAATACAAGCGGTCGCGTTCGCTCGCGCTTAGTTGCTGCGATACCCGATTCACGTGACGGCTGTTGATCGAGCGCGCCTCTCGATCCGCACTAGCAGGCCTCGTTCTCCCCGCGTATTTTCTTTATTTACGCTTTCGACGTGTATTGCGTGCGTGCGTGTGCGTGGCGTACGTGCGTGCGTGCCGTGCTGTTTGATAACGAGAGCGAGTCTCGAAGGGGAAGAAAAAGGACGCGAGGAAGAGCGCGACGCTCTATCTTTGCTCGGTTCCGCGCCGCGCCGCGACGTTTTAAGCGCGCGTGTGTTCGGAAAGAAGCGTACGGGAAAGAGGAATAGTTATTTATATTTGAGAAGATATAAAGAGAGAGGAGAGGAAAAGAGAGATTCGAGGAGAGAGAAAGGTCTCCTCAGAATTTTCTCGCGTTCTCGTCGCCGATGCACGATGCGAAACAACAACCAAGTCTCGTCTCTGCTGCCCTCGGCAGGTGAGGGCTGATCGAGTCGAGGTAAAGACGGAACCAGATCTAAATAGTTTCGAGAATATCGCCGAATTGAGAAGCAAAAGTTCGTGCTTGTACAGAAAAATTCAGTCTTCCGTTTCTGAAGAACGAGGCGAAAC
>NW_012079817.1:0-942 GCF_000956235.1 Wasmannia auropunctata
TGTACTTCATCTGACATCAAATAACCTAACTCAAAGTAATGAATACACAAACGAATGCAAAAGGCCATCCGCGCGTGTTGGAATATAAAGCCGACGGTAACCTGCGGCCACATACGTGCAATTCTGTGAGAAGTCGCACCAACGTGCACATAAAGACGATGCATATAATGCCTATACATCTCGACTGCAAATACTGTAGTAACACGAGCGGAGTAAATGTGCATGTGCCTAGAGAGAGAGAGAGAGAGAGAGAGAGAGACACAGCGGGGAAATGCGAATCTTAGATTGAAAAATCCCATCACTCGGCGCAGTCAGTTTAAATCCCCGTGAGCCGGCGAAAAAATTCTCCGCACTTCAAACGCATCCCAGGATTAAACCCGTCGCGCAGCTTCGACGATTACACACCGTCGCGTCGCCGGTAACATGGGAGACGAGGGGCGGCACCCTCGTGTCTTCGTCATCGTCGGCGAAACGAGGCTTTCGAGGGATGAGCGAGCGACGACGACGAGGAGAGACCCCGGGACGCGTCCTCTCCTCTGCTCCCCTTCGCCCCTTCCCGCGCTTCCCATCCTCTTTCAAACGGCACGTCGACCCCCTTCCCGCGAAAGAGGAATAGGGCGACAGTTTCAATCTGGTGGTCCAATTTTCAGGAGTCGAATGAAAACGCACACGTCCAAGCGTATACGCGCTGCACGCATGCGCGCCCGCGTTCGCATTCGCGCTCGGCTTGTGCATTTGATAGCCGTTGGAGCGAGTAACGCGGCTGCTCATTTCGTATTCCGGCAGGTAGCAGCCGGCTATTCCGAATGGCGCTCGCTCGCCGTACACTAATTGTAAGCTCGCGATACATCGACATTATCGGAGAAACGGTGCTCCAGATCGATTTAACATCGATGCACGAGAGAGGTGCACTTAAAAAGAAGGAGAAGAAAAATAAAGGAA
>NW_012079818.1:0-1621 GCF_000956235.1 Wasmannia auropunctata
GCTTCTTAAATTGATAAACGGTCGACACGACCGGATGCATTGCGTGAACAATTGGCACTGCAGCCTGTTGCTTGTAAACGTTGCGTACGAAGGGCTCGCTCTTGTAAATATTTGACGCTACCGGGTGCACCTTGAAAACTGTCGGTATTACCGATTGCTCCTTGCGAACGATCTGCACGACCGGCTCCTTTTTGTAGACAGTTGGGACGACGGGCGTCTTGTAGACATCCGGTATCACAGGCGATTTTTTGTAAACCGTCGCTACGACTGGATCTCTTCTCGCTATCGGCGCAACCAGCTCCTTCTTGTAAACAGTTGGTACGACTAGTGCTTCGTGGACATTAGAGCGGGCCGATATGTCGGTCCGCTGTAATCTAAGGTCGACATCGGGCGAGACGTTGGTGCCGAATTCCCACTTGCGGCCGTTCGTGAAAGAAGACGGCGACTGAACTATTTGCCCAGCGGTCAGCGCGACGAAGAGAATGACCAGAACGGCGAGACGCTTCATTTGGCCGGTGGCTTCGATACTGAGAATGCTGAGAAACGATATGAACGACAGTTGACGACTGTTCTGTCGACCTGCGGATCGGCGTGGCGTTTAAATAGCGTTCCGAAGGAACGCAAGCGGCATCGTGACTATTGGGGATGGACCACTTCTTTCAGATCATTCGATAAGAATGAAAAACAAAATTATAGTGTCCATTCCTATTTCTTTTTTGTAGTCTACTATTTAATTTATTTAATTCCGCAAAAAATGTAGACGATCGATAGAAAAACAGAACGACATGGTTAGCAGTGGCGTAGAATTACAATCTGCTCGGGTTATGAAAATGTATTTTCAGCGACGACTGCTCATAATATACCGCCTTCAGACCGGGGATTATGAAATATCAAAGAGATCATCTCACGGTTACTTGTCGTGCAGTGACACGATCGCGATAAAACCTCGATATGATATGCGGCGTTCTTCTCGTTTTGCATGCTTAACGACGTTACGAAATGGTCGCTCGTTAATGAACGTCACGTCCGCGAGCGACAAGAAACGTCGATGGGATCGCGCGGTCAAAATCACCGCGCACGAAATATTCCGTCCTGTATTTCTCGTGCACGGCGCGCCATTGGACGGCGAGAGAGCCGTTCCCGGGGTAGCGGCGGCGTTGTAAATTTCGCGCAGACGGTCTTGTCGCGCTAAACCCATTCGGCCGCGATCCAACAACGGACCGGCGCGGCGCGCGGGCTGCCGGTCCCCGGTATATTTTAAGAGCCGATGGCTGGTAGACGTATTATTTCGTGCATTTCGAATGCACGACCGCGCTCCGCCGTTGCGGGCGCATCGAAAATCGGATACTGGTTTCCCCCGTCGCGACGGGCGGGTCGCGCGGACGACGGGGTCGTTTAGATACGGAACGATCATTTGGTATTCGGGGCCCGGAATGCACTCTCGATCCACGGCCATGTTTACTTTCGTATCCGCTTCATCTTTATTCGCGTGTTTAGGTGCGCCGAACGACCGGCCGCCGCCGATCCGTCCTTCGGCCCGCGCGAAAGAATCGCGAGATCTGAATGTGACACTTATATTTTCAATCGTATCTCATTAAAAAAAAAAAAGAAAAGCTAAAAG
>NW_012079819.1:0-1016 GCF_000956235.1 Wasmannia auropunctata
CTTCTCTCTCTCTCTCTCTCTCTCTCTTCCACCTCGTCTTCCCTCCTCCCCCCTCCTCCTTCTCGCCGCACATTAATTTCTCATCGCGCAGTATTGCCGGGTCTCTCTCTCTCTCTCTCTCTCTCTCTCTCTCTCTCTATCCAACGTTCTGTATCTCAGCCCGCGCAGCAGCGTGATATGAAATACAGCACTTCGCGAAAGCTGTTCGCGGTGCAATACGCGTTAATGGAACAACAATTCGCCTACGGGCGCCTTAATGCATCGCGGTTCGGCGGATGCACTTCTCACTCCTGCACGCGGGCACTCGTTGGTGTCGCAAGTATGTATCATGTTAATTATTCAACGTGCTCCCGTCGGCGCCTGTTGAGTAATTGGGAGAGCAGGCGGACACAACATATATATGCCCGATCGATCGCGCGCGAACCCAATCTCGCCGCCGTGGCGCGAACTTCGCGCGAATCCGTGAAGTTTTCGAATACACGGAAGTTCGAAGTTACGCAAGCCTTAAAAAATCCTCCAGGAGAGATTGCGCATTAATGCGTTCAAGTTTGTGTCTTATAGTACTTGGATTGCCAAGTTTATTTCGGCATTGGGACTCTGCAAGAGGCTCAAAGGCTCGAGAAATGCGCGGCTGCTTGTCAAATATGCAGAGTCAGTTACAAAATATACAATACCTCAGAATTAATAAATATAAAAGTATATTGATATATATACTTTTTATATATTTAATAATGTAGTATTTTTTAGATGAAATGAATTATATAAAAATGTCATTCAACGAACTGAAATAATTCAAGAATCGAAATAAATCTTTTTATGATTGAAACAGATATAAGTAGAGAATTTAAAAATAAATAAACAATTCTGTTTTGAATAAATCTAATGTATTATTTTAATATTTTATTAATTTATTTAACTAATTAATTTTTTAATATAATTTATATCGTTTTTTCAGATGTATTATTTTTTGTTTGAATATCTATAGTAAAAATACAAGCAATCAAAGTGTTAAAATA
>NW_012079820.1:0-1097 GCF_000956235.1 Wasmannia auropunctata
TACTACAATAATATTTCATCATAAAAATATTATTTTTTCAAAACAAACGCAACTTAGATCGAGGAGACAATCTGTTTAGCATTCAAAAAATAATATTTTTTCATTTATTATTTTTACTATTTCGTTATTTTTACTATAATAATATTTTATCATAAAAACATTATATTTTTTTCAAAACACTACGAAACTTAGATCGAGGAGACATTCTGTGCAAGGCTCCATTGTTAAACTTTCTCACACAATATAAAAGGATCGCTTTCACGTCTGATTGTGAATATAATTTTCGTTTTATCCCGCTTGTGGATCTTCTTCGCGGCGCGCGCACAGAGAGATTTTCGATAGCGATTCCCTCGTCTGTGACATAATTCCCTCCTCTTATCTCTCGGGATCCAACTTTAAATCGCTCATCCGCGTGTTGCTCGCCCTTTACAGATCGTCTTATCGTGCCTCTCGCTGTCGACGCTGGCACTGCCGGCGTACGCGCCTTATGAGCCGTACGTTAACGGGGTGCACGGCGGTGGATACTATCACGGACCGCCGGCCCCGCTGGCCCACGACGGCCGGGTGATCGACACGCCGGAAGTGGCCCACGCCAAGAAGGAGCATCTGGCGGCGCACGCCGCGGAGGCTGCCAAAACGGCGCACTACGGGGGCGGCTTTTACGGTGGCGGGGACGGGGGTTACTACGGGGACGGAGGGTTCGGCGGAGGATACGGAGGAGGATACGGCGGGGGGATAGGAGCCGGCGGACACCTCGGCTACGCCGTCGGACACGGCAAGTACCACGGCCCGCCGGCGCCGCTCGGCCACGACGGACGCGTGGTGGACACGCCGGAAGTGGCCCACGCCAAGGCCGCGCATCTGCACGCCCACGCCGCGGAGCTGTCCAAGCATCTGCCGTACGCGACCTCCTACCCGCACGTCTTATATTGAAAACCCATCCCCCTCGTCGAGGAGCATCGTAAGGAAGGATAACCGGAAGAAAACCGTATTAACTGCTTGTCTGCCGCATTTAATAGCGAAAGAGTCGCCCTCAAGGGATTAAGTGATATAAACACGTCTTAATTACGTTCACGTTGGCGGATGTGCATCTCAAA
>NW_012079821.1:0-1153 GCF_000956235.1 Wasmannia auropunctata
ATTCAATAATGGAGAAATTATTTTGAGATAACATTTTTTTAAGAGAGGCGGATATTTTGCTTAATAAGGCAAGCGATGTTAATAAGCGAGATTGAAAATTTTGATCGTATTAATCCAGATATGCAGATAACATAAGCAAAATTGGCAACAGCGATTGTTCGGGAACACGGGACGCTCGTTAAAAAAAAAGACACAGAGAGGAGAGAGATGTACGTAAAGCGACAGATCGCTGGTAACTGTTACGCGTGTTCCGTGTGTAATATTTCTTACGCAAGCCGTGGCCTTTTTTCCACTAACAAACAAAAGTAAGAGAAAAAGTATAGCTCTCTATCCTCATGTATGAGAAGCAAGGCGTTAGTGACGTTTCATCGATACTGCTCGCCTCGAGGCACGTTGTTTTTCATGGACGCAATATGTTCGGGTGGGACGCAAGGCTCCTTGTCCCACCCTCGTGGTACGATATACATAATCGACGGATGTACAAGGGAAAAAGGGGGATTGAAATTCAAACGAGGCCGAAATCCGTGTGAACGGTGACGTCGCAATTGTTGGGCTTGTCGGCGGCCGCCATGTTCACCTCCACCAAGGTGTCGACGCTGTTAATCGGGCAGCCCTTGAGGATCTTCTGCGCCGCCAGGCTGGTGAACTGCACCTGCATGTCGCTGAGGCTGGGATAGGAGTGCAAATCCGAACCTCGGCTCACCGTCTTCTCCAGGTTGGGCTCGGAGCCCTGAGGCGCGCGCTGCTTCGCCGTCTCGAGGTTCTCGATGTAAACGTCGTTGAAGGAGCCGCCGAAGCCGTCGTAAGACTTGGTGGGCGACGGCGGGTTCGAGGCGATGTTGTTCTTCGAACCGGGATGAAGTAGATTGCGGTAACTCAGCGCGTCCTTCGAAAGCGACAGGCTAAGCTTGCGCGAATTGTTCATCGCATCGTTGGTGTTCTTCGTGGCGGACAACGCGGCAGCCTCGTGCGTCGCCAGGGCGTTCTTGTCGACGTTGTTGGTCGAGCCGTCGATCAAGTGGGCCTGGCTGTTGTTCAGGCGGTTCGTCAGCTTCAGCTTGTTAGGCACTTCGTCCTCGACCTTCGGCTTGTTCTCCTTGTCGGACTCCGACAGCAGAAGACCCGCTTTCGGCTCCTTCGGCGCGTAGAGCGA
>NW_012079822.1:0-1199 GCF_000956235.1 Wasmannia auropunctata
AATTATTTTATGTCATTATGTGATCTTCAATGGAGAGACCTTTGTAGTCTCTTTCTTAGCTTTGCCTGAAACTCATCGTTACAAAAGGAGTAATGACAAATGCTTTTGTCATTTTTTCACCCTTATACATGACGGGATTCGTGGCGTAACGAACGAAGATTCGTGCCACGTCGCGGTTTTTCCGAGGCGCTTCCGAGACAATACCGCGTTCTCGTGCGGAGCACTCCGCGAGCTCCTCCGCGGTGAATTCTTTCGCGGCGGGGCCGCAATGAGGAATGACATTTCGCGGATGAATAGGCAGACTCGCGCGCGGACATATAGAACGCGCACGCGATTGTACGTTTAAGGTACGTTGAAGTCTGCGTTTGTTTCGTGGCCGCTTTTTTCGTGAGCGAACGTACCTGCAGCCGCTCTCTATTCAGGCATCGACATTCTGTTTCTTCCGCGCGCTCCATTTCCGCGCTTCACAACCGAAACGTCTCTTTTAGTCCGCGGCGTGTAATAATCCCCGACGACGTGGAGGAGGTTCTCGTCGCCGGCGACGTATGTACGAAGGACGTGTCCTCAAAAGCGGCTACAGAAGGAATCTAGAGCGCTTACGTTTCCGTTTACGCTTGTTTCGCTTCGACGCCGTCGCGCGTATACAGGACTTTTAACGCCTTTTAGCGGCGAACAAACATGTCGTCGTTTATTCTTTTCTTTCGCAGCCGCAGCTCCCCCCGTCGCCGTCGTCATACGTGGCGGCTTCTCCCATTTTCCCGTCGCGCTTTCTTTGCGTTGCAACCAGATAGCTCGATCGACCTCGTTTCGAACGAGAACGATGGGATACTCTCAAAATAAATTTACGCTCGCGTTTTCGATAAGTATATCATCTTCGTGGTACGTTGCAATTGTTAAACTATTTCATTCACTTTATATAATCGTAGTTCGAATAATTCAACAAGTTCAATAATTCAAGAAACTGTACAAATTGAATTTATCGCGAAATGATTGAAAACGGAAATGATGAGAACGATTACTTTTGAAAAATCCATGCTTTATCGACGAAAATCTATTTCTTTTCTGATAAATCAACTTTTAAATTGACTTCTTTATCAATTTATAAATCAACTATTAGATCGATAAAATTAAAGGCAATATATGTTTATAGAAATTAGATCATCACCCTCTAACTTAATGTATATTAATGATTTCATACG
>NW_012079823.1:0-3194 GCF_000956235.1 Wasmannia auropunctata
CTAATAATAATTATGATTATCGTATCGATATATCGACAATAATTGACATTATCAGCACGGTCTAATTCGACACGCGACATTTACCGTTTGCAACGAACCGGTAGGACCGAATGCCATTAGAACAACCCGGCGCCTTCTTATGCAGCGGCTCAATATCGATATTACAATCTGTAAGTCTTCCCGATCTCATGAGACCAGTTGGTAAAGATCTATCCTCTCGTGGATTAACCGATTTGTAGGATCATGTCGTGAAAATTACGTAAACGTTTCAAAGCGATTACGATAAGATCAGATCTAATTACTACAAGTTTCATTTTTTGATAGTATTCGAGCAGCAACTTTGAAGTTCATTCATTATGATTCCAGGAAGGAGACTGCGAGAGACTAAATAGGATAACTAAAAGCGACTTGCCGTACGGAAATGACGTATAATGCCGATGCTCAGGCTTAACTCAGTTTGGCGAGGTACGTCGCGGTTGAACTGTGTCTCCTCGGACTGGATGGTTGCCGGTTCGTTCGTCTAAACCGATCAACGGCCATATTAACGAACGCATCGCGGCTCATAAATCATAGCGGCGCGGCGTTGTAACCAATCGGGTGGCCCGTTTAGACGCTAGGAACCAGTCGGAGACGCGGCTGAACGGACGCGAGCGTCGAACGAATCCCACGCCCCGGAAATTACGTGTCCGACTCTAAACTCTGATGATTGATGAGCCGGCTATACGTGGAAATAGTGTGGAGCCTGGTCCTCTCCTTGCTTACTACGACTTCCTCGCAGTTTCAAACCCGACGATCTCACCCTCCGCATCCCCACTTTCCCCTTGTCCCCCATCGCCATCTTTCCACTTCGCTATTTCGTTTTCCTGCACCTCACTCCGCGCGAAGCTTTATCACCGTCAGTGCTGAACAAATCTGCGAGATACCTAATTGTTACCGGTCCGCGCCTGGAAAGTACCCTCGAAGTTTCCGTTTTATTATTTATACCGGAGAGAACGGTTCCAAATTACCAAGAGATTCTATTAAATGAAAACTTATTTTTGTGATTTAGCGAGGCACTAGAATATGCAGCTGACGCTCTCCTCGAATTTTTCACCCGACCCATGCTCACCCTCCACATATGTCTTTTTCTAAAGTCTTGAAGACATTCTCCGCGCGCGAGGAAGAAAAATATTCGGGTCGTGCGTGATATTAGAAATTACACTGTCGGGGAAAGGTTATAAAATTCTCTCCCATACATAACGCGGTACATATTAATCCATATCCAATTCCGTCCGAACAGTTCCTCCCTAAGCCGTACATCTCGCCTCCCGAAATGGCGAAACGAATAGCCTTCGGGGACGAGAACGCATTCCACGCTGTCACACCGAACTGTCACGAAAGTGTTTTCCCAAGGATCAGCATTTCCGTTCTTCGCGCCGCGTCGTTTTCGCTTGTCAGGAGTTCGTCCTTCGGGCGAACTCCATTTCATCGGTAATCCGCCAGTCGAACAGACAGTCGCTCCGAACAAAGGGCAAGGAGAAACGAAGAAATTTTCGGTAAAAACGTTCCCCGCCACAAAGCCGCGAGTTCATCGTGCGTGGCTCGCGGAGTTTGTAACCTTCGAAAAAGACAAAAATTCGATTCACACCGGCAAGCCGAGTGCGTCGCATTCTAGGAAGGGGAGGGCGGGGGAAAAAAGCATTCAAAAGAGCAACGTATCGCCTGGGAACGGCGAAATTCCGGCAATGCTTCCGCCGACGCGAGATTATTAAATTTTTTTCAACTCCCAACGCGATGCAGCTTCGGCGGTGTGCAATGTAAACAGGGAAGCGGGTTATTGAAATTCAGGGCGAGAGCGAGAGGAGTGTGCGCGCGCGATCAGCTGCGCGCGCGGGGCGCACGCAGTTAATGCTTACTGATTTTGTGAAATAATTTTTCTCCACACCCCGGGAATATTCCCGCGTCGGGTGACCAGACCTGGGCGGAGAGAGAAAGAGAGAGAGAGAGAGAAAGAGAGAGAGGCCGACGTTCGTTTTATAACGCTAATTGCGGCCGTCACAAAGTTGCCACCGGATTTGCATACTATTGCTTTCGAAATTAGACGGCCGCGCGCCGCGATGGTCGCCGACGTCGCCTCGCGTTTCACAAAAGTATTCCGCGAACGCGGAGAAACGAATGAACTCGTTCAATTCGCCGCGACATAGATCCGCCAATTTGCACGCGGTGGCGTTTTCTCTCGCGCCACACCACCGCCTCCACCGGCCCCACCACTGCCGCAATCGCCATCGCCGACAGACAAACGTATTTCGCGGGGCGCCGATGTGTCCGCGAGATCGCCGAGCTAAAACGGATAGAAAACGAAATTATGTCAGCGATCGATCGATATGCCGCCGCTCCTATAACCGGGACTTATTTACGCGCCGATGGATTTCCCAGCGGGTATAGGAAACACATCGTAAGATCCTGCCTTCGAGAAGTTGTTTATACTCACGCCGGGTTCAACGTCGTTCAACGTTGTTCGCGAACCAATAACCGCGCAACACACCGCCATTTCTTTGCGGCGATGTAGATAAACACGCCCGCCTTCGATCGTCTGTCACCTGCATAATGCAATTCGAAGAAAATTTCTATATGTTTCAGCGTTTAGCGTTAATATTTTACTCACTAAATTTTCAAGTGATACTCGTAGCTTGTATATATATATATTTATATGCAATATTTAAAATATCGAACTCTACATTCACTTTCTTGACAAAGCTATCAAACACAATATCGAATATCTATTGAATAATTGGATAAATGAAAAATTGAATATTATTTTTCTCCGACTCTCGTTTGCATCAAGTAGCGTAAATTATTGTCCAACGTTGTTCTTTTTCCATGTGGCTCACAACTTCGTCTCCATTTTCTCTTTAATTTAGTTTTAGTTATTTTTCATTTATACCCAGCTGCGTCGCGTCACAGCAAACGTGCAGATTGCGTTTGGAAAAGATCAAAGCGGTCGGAAAACAAGGCCACTCTCAGCGCGTTTTCTAAAGAAAGCCGGCTGGCGATGGCTACGGGTTAAGTCAAGAGTATCCGAGTACCAGCAACACGAGCAAATGGCATCCAGCGGTGGAAGAATAAAATAACGCGAGGCTCGTATAACACCGTGTTACAAACTACAACGTTCGACTACTATCTCGTGACGATAATACGCCGTTTCAAGATGTCTC
>NW_012079824.1:0-421 GCF_000956235.1 Wasmannia auropunctata
TATTTACAGCTAGAAATATGTACAGGCGTGCACAGATGTGCTTCAGCGTGCGGCCACGTGCTCGCGCGTGACGTCGGTAGGCGTAGGGCTGGCGCGGTAGACGGAGCGTGACGCGTGAGACCGGTGTCTCTTCTGAGCGCGGGGCGCGGGGCGGGGTGTACGTGTCCCGGGCCGGCTTCCGAGAATCGGTTGTTTGTCGCGTGACGAGCGGGATCGCCGTTGAGATTGAACTCAACGGAGAGCGAGAACCCTCTCGTTCCCCTTGGTTCGGCGGTCCCGGTGGTGCGGTTTCGGAGGCGATCTGCCAAGATAGGCTCGGCTGAGATCGAGAACGCTCTCGACCCCGTGCGATCGTCCCGAGGAGAGGATGTGGAGCAGGCCTGCCAAGAAGTCTTGGTGAAGGCCGAGAACTTCTCTCGAC
>NW_012079825.1:0-545 GCF_000956235.1 Wasmannia auropunctata
TATTTTGATGCACCACTTGGAACTCCAAACTACTGACTGAATGTACTGCCAGTCTCTTCGTTTATACCCTACTAAGGGTTGCTAGCATTTTGAAATATGACTTATTTTTTATTGCGAGACGAATGGGTTTTAGTCGAAACTGTGTATAATGTTGAGGGAGTATAGGCAGGTATGCAGATACCTTTGAAAATGAGAGCGTAAAGATAACATTCCTTTTTCTCGCATTTCTATAAGATTTTGAAAATGAAATCGTAAAGATAACATTCCTTTTTTCTCGCATTTCTATAAGATTTTGAAAATGAGAGCGTAAAGATAACATTCCTTTCTCTCGCATTTCTATAAGATTTTGAAAATGAGATCGTAAAGATAACATTCCTTTCTCTCGCATTTCTGTAAGATTTTGACGCATTGAAATGCGTTTTGAGAATAATGCGTCTAGACACATTCTTTTTGATTTTAAGAGTATTCCTTGATAATAAACGTTTCAGGATATTGTAAAATAACGTTCCATCAAAAAACTTAATTTCTCTAATGGAATTTATTTA
>NW_012079826.1:0-446 GCF_000956235.1 Wasmannia auropunctata
ATGTATAAAAACTGCAATTTAGCATTTTGATGAAGCGCCGATGTACGGGCAGCTGTGACACAATAGATTCGCGTAATATAATATTTTTTCATGGACAAATAATATGTCTCACTGCATCGAACACGTAGTTAAAAATGCAATTCAACAATTTGATCAGCTGTCACATAATACTTCCGTGTATAAGATTTTTATAAAAACAATTAAAATAACGGTGAGATTATTGTGTTAAAAATGCAATTAAGCATCTTGCACAAGCGCCGATGTACGGTGGCTGTCACATAATACTTTTGTGTAATACGTGATTTTTTTGGTACAATCAAAATATCGGTGAGATCACCGAACGTGTTAAAAATGCATTTTAGCATTTTTGCACAAACACCGATGTACGGCTGCTGTGATACATTAGATTCGCGTAATATAATATTCTTAGATCGGAAGAGCACACG
>NW_012079827.1:0-498 GCF_000956235.1 Wasmannia auropunctata
TGTTTCGAAAAGATTTCAGCATCGCAGAACGAGGAAATTCCTGAGCCACGAGCACACCAACGAGACATCCCGAACGAGCGATCCAGCCAACGAGCGACAGGGATCCAAGGGAAATTCATTAACATCCTTGTTATTTGGAGGTGAAAATAACTGGCGACCTAAGTAGTAAGTGATTTTAATCATTATACGGCATTGTCCGGTCACAACATAACCTAACGGGCGAGGTTATGTGCCGGGACGGGTAGTCATATTCGTGGTTATGTTTGTCATGCGGTGTGACATATTAGTGTGCATACGTAACATAACCTAATGGGCGAAGTTGTGTGCCGGTATGACCGGACAATGCCGTATAATGATTAAAATCACTTACTACTTAGGTCGCCAGTTATTTTCACCTCCAAATAACAAGGATGTTAATGAAGTTCCCTTGGATCCCTGTCGCTCGTTGGCTGGATCGCTCGCTGTCTCTTATACACATCTCTGAGCGGGCTGGCAAGG
>NW_012079828.1:0-572 GCF_000956235.1 Wasmannia auropunctata
AAAAATATTACAATTTTCTATGTGTATCAACAAAAACTGATTTGTTTTTCCAACTTTAAAATCTATTTCAATTATGGCTTATTAAAATTTTTACTTTTTTATTTAATATTACAAGTTTCTACACAAATTTACCACCTAATATTTTCCTAACGGAAAAAAATTTCTGCGAATAAGTACAAATTTTTACTAAAAATAAAAATTTATCGAAATTTTTATTTTCTATATTTCCATACAAATATTTATTTTTTTGGAAAAATATATCTACGCAATAGTACCACTAATTACAATTTTCTATAATCAAGAAAGTGATAAAAGTAATGTTACATGAAAATCCATAAATTTTTAGAAAATAGTACAACAATCTATAAATTTTGAAACATGAGAAAGAACAAAATCTTCAGTAGTTAAAACATTTACTTATTTGTAGAATACTACGATTATTTAGGAATGACTATAGAAATCTACCAGAATCAACGTATCATAAAACTATTGAACTTTGAATCCAAATCTGTTTTTTGATTTCTCATAAAATATTACAATTTTCTACATAAATCAACAAAAACAATTTTGTT
>NW_012079829.1:0-569 GCF_000956235.1 Wasmannia auropunctata
CTGTTGTTACAATTGCCTATAGATAAAAGATATAATTAAAATCATTAATTATTTTAAAACATAAGTACATATAAAAATATATACAGGGTGTTCCAGAAAGGTCGTATGTCCTTTCACTGGCAGATTCTAGAGAGCATTCTAAGACGAAAACTCTTATATGAAAATGTCGAGGTTACAATACTTTTCAAATTATAATCGATTAAAGTTATCCTATTACGGCGTCTGAAATTCGCGCGCTCAGGCATGGTACGTACATTGCGCGCGCGATTGCGGGGTGCCCTTGTCCATTGACTCACATTTAAATATTGACATAATTGATGCTCTTAATGTAAAAATATCTAATTATCGAAATTGAGTTTCTTATTTGAAAACATTAATGATTTTATAAGTTAATAACGCTTTAAGTTTAAAAATCGAATTTTGATAGTTAGGTTACTTTTGCTGTAGGCGTCTCAATTTTTCATACAATGACAAAAAGATCGCTTTTAAGCTTTGTCTCGTTTATTTATGATTATTTTTAATATCAGTATAATATTACAAAATATCAATGAATAAAAGTAAGATAAGAA
>NW_012079830.1:0-332 GCF_000956235.1 Wasmannia auropunctata
TTGTATGAAAAATTGAGACGCCTACAGCAAAAGTAACCTAACTGTCAAAATTCGATTTTTAAACTTAAAACGTTATTAACTTATAAAATTATTAATGCTTTCAAATAAGAAACTCAATTTCGATAATTAGTTATTTTTGCGATAATCGCATCAATTATGTCAATATTTAAATGTGTCAATGGACAAGGGCACCCCGTAATCGCGCGCGCAATGTACCATGTCTGAGCGCGCGAATTTCAGACGCCGTAATAGGATAACTTTAATCGGTTATAATTTAAAAAGTATTATAGCCTCGACATTTTCGTATAAGAGTTTTCATCTTAGAATGCTCT
>NW_012079831.1:0-340 GCF_000956235.1 Wasmannia auropunctata
TCCAGACTAAGCGATATCCCGTTTCCTGAGCCTCCCGACACCGCGGGACCCTTCCCGACCACCATCCCCTCCCCTTGTACCAACCGCCGTTCCCCAGTCCGACCGCCGACTAGTTCCGCCGCGTCTAGGTTAAGTTCCGCCGTTAGGTTAAGTTGTTCTAGTTACTAGGTTAAGTTTCGTTCTTAGACATTAAGTTACCGCGAGTAAGAATCGTTCCGGGGGATTCGTGACTCCCCACAGGTGTTTTCCTTCTTTTCTCTAAATAAATATTGTTGTTACTAATCCAGTGTCTCCTTCCTTTCTCGAGCCCTGGCGAGCGAATCCGAGCGGGAAAGGTCAC
>NW_012079832.1:0-484 GCF_000956235.1 Wasmannia auropunctata
TTAAGTAAATATATTAGAAGATTTCTCGTAATTTCTTCAAGTGCATAATTTGTATGTGAATTGAGTGTAAAATATTGAAGTGACACGGTTTGTAAAAAAAAAAGAATTATCTAATTATTTGATCCGTGTCAGTGATAACTTGTAACGTTTGCATTAAAACTATTGAAAATTTATTAAAATAAACACTCATTACAGTGGAAATCACATGAGAATTAATCCATCTTTTTCGAAAAGTCGACAAATCTTTCAAAAGGTAAGATATTGCGTGCGTGCGTGCGTGCGTGCGTGCGTGCGTGCGTGCGTGCGTGCGTGCGTGCGTGTGTATGTGAAAAAGAGAAAGAGAGAGAGAGAGAGAGAGAATGTAAAACGCATGTTTATGCGCGCGTGTAGTCAGCTGATCGTCGCGACGGTCCCGCGTACCGCCTGCCGGCGGACAGTAAGTTGCGCCGCCCCTGTCTACCATCCGTACGCGGCCCGTAATTTA
>NW_012079833.1:0-549 GCF_000956235.1 Wasmannia auropunctata
ATAACTTCGTATAATTTTAAACTAGACAAGCTTCAAATGAGTGTAACTTCGTCAAAAATGATCGTATCGAGATGTTCAAAAAAGCATTTTACAGCTTGAAATCTCTACTTTTCAGATCGACACTTTAGAAAAGGATCCTATTTATTTTTTATGGAATTACATAGGTCCAAATAAAAATGCGTCAAATCTCTAAAAATGTGTACTAAATTTAAAAGGTTTTATGGCATAAACTAGAAATCGCACACAAATGCAGTTTACTGCTTTCGAAAGAGTGAATCTTTACCTTCAATTTGCTTTTTTGTTGAGCGTTGTACGATTTTTTTCACCGAGTTATTCTACATTGAAGCAAAAAGGACCATTTTTGCTTTAATGTTGAATAACTCGGTGAAAAAAATCGTACAACGTCTCTAAAAAAAAAGCAAACTTAAAGGTAAAGACTTCAACTCTTTCGAAAGCTGTAAACTGCATTTGCATGCGAATTTTTATTCGCGCCGTGGAACTTGTCAAAGTTCGTAAAAAAATTTTGAGATTTCGTCGGGTCTCCCTTTC
>NW_012079834.1:0-510 GCF_000956235.1 Wasmannia auropunctata
TGCGTTCAGAGTCATCCCCATCGTCAACTGTGAAGGCGACGGGGATGACGACGACGGGGACGATGGTGAAGGCACTTTGCACTGAGAACGGTTTTTCGAAAAGCCGTTCTCACAGACGTGTACCGGAGGCACACGTCTCGAACACGTTCCCGCACCAAACGACTGTGAAAGACTGAGGGCTTCGATGCGTATCTCGGTATAGCTCTTTGAGAATGTTTATATGAAATACAATCAACAAAGTATACGCTTATCGCGAGGAAGAAATAACAAAGAGACCGAAACTCTTTCATGTGCGCAACCATAGCGAGACATTGTGACCGGCGTCTCGTCGAGATGCGACACGGTGCCGCACCATATGTGTGCGCGTGTATACGTGTGTTCGGTTTACTTCCTATATAGTAGTATAAGTAATATCCTTATAAGTAATATTCTTATAAGTATAAAGGTAGTCTAATGCTAATGGAAAGGATGGGAAAAAATAATCACAAAGATGGAGTAAAAAGTTATTTA
>NW_012079835.1:0-463 GCF_000956235.1 Wasmannia auropunctata
TCACGTGATTTCTCTACACTGTCGACACGTTCGGTCCATATTTAGAACGCGGTAGTCCTCCAACTCTTCGCCTCCCTGATACATGCACTCTTTTCGAAGAACAATGCACACGTTGCAAAAAGTATCGTCCAACTCACCACGTTCGTCAAATTCACGCTCCCACTGCAGCCTGTGCTCGTCGATCTGCCGTTTTACAGCGGCGGAATATTTCCACTCGCCGTAGATGTATGGGTCTATCACCAGCAACTCGACGTACCTCTCGCTACCCACGGGAATCGTAATGTACAAATTACGGTTATACTCGAGCTTCTCGACGATTCGCTTCGCCCAGTAGTACCTGTTCTCCACACGACTGAAATCTACATACAGATCGTTCCCGATTTTTTCGTTCCAAGACCGTACTCCACGCAACACCTTTCGTAGTCCTCGTACGCTTTCTCGAGAAACCATGCGTACACTTTTC
>NW_012079836.1:0-393 GCF_000956235.1 Wasmannia auropunctata
CCTCCTCTCAGAGCTGATACCAATGTATGGCAGTCGTGTGCAAAGGTAGAAATATCCTCGTGATCTCAATTATTACTAATTTGCTTACAAGGGGANACGGCACGATGCGATATTTGAAATTTACATTACGCGTCTTATGACGATTGCGTCTCAAATTAGAATCGCACAATAAATATAAAACGTTGGTCAACAATATGTAACAAAATGAAAACGTATATAATTTTGAAAGTACGCAAAATCAACTTTTGACAATATTCGTCGTAAGTATAACTTCTTCGTCGTAAGTATAACTTCTTCTTTTTTATATAAATATTTTTTATCTTTATATAAACAGATATTTTTATAAATATCTTATCGATCGCGTCTCAAATTAGAATTATAATAAATAGAAAA
>NW_012079837.1:0-342 GCF_000956235.1 Wasmannia auropunctata
AGATCAGCAATTCTTAATATAAATCGATGCTTATAAGCATCTTAAAATTCTGCGAAAAACTTAATATAAATCGAAGTTAATAAGCATTTCACACATAAAGTCACAAAATACCGCAAAAATATTATCACATAACATATGTAATATTAAATCATGAACCTCAACGTCCTCAACTTTCAAGGGGCCGAGCAGCGAGCTCAGCCTGCATATGCCTCTTTATAGGGATTCGAAACATTTTCTTCTTACGAGAAACGAGTCCATCTCGCGGCGGCGCCACGTACTACGCTTGCCTGGCCAGCCTAGCGAGCGCGAGCAGTAATATAAGCAGATACTGAATACCAAAAT
>NW_012079838.1:0-363 GCF_000956235.1 Wasmannia auropunctata
TAAGTTTAAACATTTTGTTGATTATTTACGTCACAATTGTATCATGAATAAAGACGATGCGATAAAGATTTTGCGTAAGGTATATGATAAAATGTCGCTTATTGAATGTGAACTCATAGCTTACGCGTCAGATCATATTGTGCACGATGCGTTCCATAATTAATTATGTACATCATGTGTTAAATGTGTAAGGTCTTGGTTGGATGGAAGGCCAAAAATGTCTTTTAACAATCTTTCTTCTTGAACACGCACACACAAAATGTCTTTATTTAACAAAAGAGAAGTATCACAGAAATTACACCTTGTTACTAGACCGTTATCTATATTTTTATTTTCGGCAATCAGTTCAAGAGGTACGCTCAC
>NW_012079839.1:0-376 GCF_000956235.1 Wasmannia auropunctata
TTAGGTGTTAAATTAAAGCCGGACACGTTCGACGGAAATACGCGTCTGAAAGAGTTCTTTTCGCAATTCAATTTAATCGCTCATGCAAATCGTTGGCCCGCGGAAACGAAAACCGCAGTTTTGGTTTCGTGTCTAAGAGGAAAAGCGCGTACAGTTTTAGAAAGTATACAAGATATAGAAAATTTACAATTTGAAGAATTAAAATCGAGATTAGAGTTACGCTTTGGAGAGACACAGTCTCTACAAAGCTATTACTCACAATTTACAAATAGGAAGCAAAAATTTGGAGAAGATCTAGCTTCTTTTGGTTCAGATATTGAAAGATTGTCACAACTCGCTTATCCAGAGTGTCCCCATTCAATTCGTGATAAAATTG
>NW_012079840.1:0-829 GCF_000956235.1 Wasmannia auropunctata
TAGCGTCGATATTGTCGAATGTAAATTCGCGGGTGACTGTTACATTAGTCGGCGTATTATAAGTTTCGCTTTCGCTCGAATTGGAATCTGTTAACGCGTCTCGCGCGCTTTCTGCTAATTCTGTTGCGTCGGTCGCGGTTTGTACAAGAGTTCGCGGGCTAATGTATAGCGTCGCGCCGATTTACTTAATAGCCACGACTTATTAAGGGTCGGTTTATTATAATCGTCCTCTCCGTCGGACATTCGCAACGCAGGAATAAATTTACAAAATGACTTACAGTACTAGGGCGATACGCATTTTGCTGGACTCGTAGTGGAAGTCCCTCGTAGTCCCTCGAAGTTTCGTTCGCGGCTGCTACTGGCGGCGTCCGTCGTCGGGTGACTCGGTCTCTGCGTCTACGGTTGTTGCGGTGTCTCGTGTCCTCACTTTGGTTGCTCGGCTTGTTTTCAGCCCTGTCAATGGCGTATCAACTGCCAGTGACGTCTCTATTTCGTTTAAATTTCTGAGAAATAGAGTAAGGAGACAAAAAAAAATTTTTATTTTTTTTTGTTCTGCCCGTTACCACTGCGCGGTTTTTCGGGTCTTTAATGCGTTCTCTCTGGCGACGAAGCTCGTCGGACCTTGAGTGACACTCCCTAAGGGCGTCTGGCGATTCTCGGTTTTGTACCGTTTGCTTCGCTGATCCCACCGCTGCCACCAATTTTGTTGTACCCTTCGGTGCAACAAGGAATATTTTTTTGGGGATCGGTCTGCCTTAAGGTTAGGAACCCACGAGAATACGCGGAGTAGGAGTAGAGACACAATCGCGTGACACTGTTTCACAGTAAT
>NW_012079841.1:0-377 GCF_000956235.1 Wasmannia auropunctata
TTTAAATCTTACTTTCTTTATATACTTAAAACATATTTAAATTAAAAATAATTAATACATAATTTTAAAGTATATAAAGAAAGTAGGATTTAAACATATTTAAATTAAAAATAATTAATACATAAATAAGTTCAGATTTCTAAAATGGAAAGATTGATTTTTGGAAAAAATCTAAATATAATTAACTACGAATAATCATGATTTTTAATCTCGTACATCGGTCGTATCCTGTCCTAATAAAAGATTGTTTTAAAGATGAAACTTTTGAGGATGAGGCGCTACATGAGCTGTTTTATTTATTAAAAAAAAAATGATTATTATAAAATAACAGGATTATGTCATTAATTATGATTAGAAGTTATTTTATAAAATTTTAA
>NW_012079842.1:0-325 GCF_000956235.1 Wasmannia auropunctata
AGACGTGTGCTCTTCCGATCTTTTCTGATTGTCTCGTTTGCCTTTCGCTTACATTTCCTACTACAACTAATTTATTTCCTAAATGCTTCGGCATTACACCGTTTAATATTTTAAAAATAAAGATACACACATTGTAATACAATCTACGCCTGACTGACATATAAACTGCAGCGCTTGCAACATTTTTTCGACATTCGTATATCTGTCACAATGCAATATTACTCTCATAGCGCGGTTTTGCGCTACTTGCAGTTTCGTCAGCTGAGTCTCACCCATACCTATTAACAACGTTGCACAATACTCAAAGTGTGGCGCTAATAATTGA
>NW_012079843.1:0-649 GCF_000956235.1 Wasmannia auropunctata
CTTATCGCGCGTCGGACAGAACGGTAGGTCAGTGTGCACGTCGTGAAGATTTTGCAGATATTACAAATCTACCTCTAGAATGTAGCCTATCGGGGAATCTAACGCAACATCTGTAACATTAAAATTTGTTACGTCGTTGACCCATTGAAAATCTCTGTATGGTAATGGTTGACACATTGCCCAGCCGTATAAATTGTTTACATCGAAATACATTAAATACGACGATGGTTTCGATGGATCGTATGACTGCATAAATTTATTGTTGGCTCGCGCGTATCTCTTGGAACATTGACTCAGACCGCCGCGTATACCACGTTCGACGAACATGACCATATCAATGTCAGTAAGCAATTCAAAATTGATTCGCGTATGTTTTAACATCGCGTCCCACGTAAATCCTGGTAGAGTATAATAGTATGCAGGGTCAAGTCCATAACTTCCAACGTAACTATTGCGAAAAATTTCAAAGATATCAGCCAACAACAAGACGTCTGTTTTTAAATACAAATCGCTGTACTCGCCGAGCGTTTGGATAGAGAATCGTCGCCACACCGTGCATGCGTGCGCGTAATCGCTCTCGGATACGGTGTCACGTGTCAATGAACTGTAGAACGATTCGCGCGGTGGTAAACATTTATTATTCAATTTA
>NW_012079844.1:0-431 GCF_000956235.1 Wasmannia auropunctata
TCACAGTATAGCCTTGTGGTACTTCGTTTGTATACATCAGCAATATACTCCACCATAGGGGAAGGTAGTCCCATGACCTGGAGAGTCTCCCGTATCGTTTTATGAGATACTGAGTCAAACGCCTTCGCTATGTCCACTGATGCCATGAAGAGAGGTTTCTTCTGCCGATGGTGATATCTAAGAATCAGATCCAAAAGGAATACATTATCCGCGCAACCATCCACTGGTCTGAAAGCTCTCTGTCGATTGTCAAGACTTATCGCCCGAAGCATACGAGACGCTAAGATCTTATGAAGTGTTCGAATTAAGACAGACGAGACAGTAATAGGCCTAAAGTCAGAGGGCTCCTTAGCACCGGACTTCTTGGGAATCAGGGTTGTCAGTGATTCCAACAGACGCGAGGACTGAGTCGACAAGGCACACAGGGGATA
>NW_012079845.1:0-483 GCF_000956235.1 Wasmannia auropunctata
TAATTATATCATGCACATAACAAACATGATAAACAATAATTAGGATATAGACCGCGTAAGTGATAAACACAATTCAATTGAGAGTGCCTTAATCGGTCGAGGCTGGATTTTGGCACCTAATGATATTTCTATGTAAATCTTAATTCCATATTTCAGTCATTTTAAACTGCGCGCCGAATTAATTTCGTGTTTGTAACGCAATCATAAATCGAAGTCGGAATGGTGAGATCACAATTAAATCGATCTTCGATACGATGCGATTAAGCATTTTAAAAAATCTAGCGAAAACTTATTGCGAGAATATTATCTCAACCAGGATTTGAATACACAAATAATAATGAACTAACTTCTTCAATATATTTCGAATAATTTTGGGTTATTTGAAATAGGAGATATTGTACGCAAAATCTTAAGTCTCTTGACGTCATATTAGTGTAAAATAAGTTTATCATGTTTATCAGGTCAGATCGGAAGAGCACACGT
>NW_012079846.1:0-320 GCF_000956235.1 Wasmannia auropunctata
TTAATAGGTATGGGTGAGACTCAGCTGACGAAACTGCAAGTAGCGCAAAACCGCGCTATGAGAGTAATATTGCATTGTGACAGATATACGAACGTCGAAAAAATGTTGCAAGCGCTGCAGTTTATGTCAGTCAGGCGTAGATTGTATTACAACGTGTGTATCTTTATTTTTAAAATATTAAACGGTATAATGCCGGAGCATTTAGGAAATAAATTAGTTGTAGTAGGAGAAGTAAGCGAAAGGCAAACGAGACAATCAGAAAATATTAGAATAGATTTTAGAAAAACAAGAAACTGAGTCGACAAGGCACACAGGGGATA
>NW_012079847.1:0-366 GCF_000956235.1 Wasmannia auropunctata
AACAAGAAATAGCAATAGATAGCGTAATGAGGACCGCAGAATTAAAAAGAGATTTCGATAACAAGTAGCAAATTACGTGATAGAAAAATCAAAGATAGGAAGAAATCTCCAGCAGCAGCATACTTGGCGCGCCCGTTTTTTATGTATATTATAATATTATAATATAAATACATATATGTTATTAATATATATTTTTTTATTGCTAGAGCAGCACGTGTCATATGCTTGATTCGTTGATATAAGTATCATCCGTATCATAGAATAGTTGATAAAAGTAATAGAAATTAATTTAAATATACTAAGTTTGCAATTATTGTTATAAATTTTACTTATAAACTTTTTTATAACAATAATGTTATAAACTGA
>NW_012079848.1:0-321 GCF_000956235.1 Wasmannia auropunctata
TGAGACGACGAGTAGAAAAGCATGATATATACGAATTGCGATTGATATTTCGAGGGGTCATTTTTCTAGGTATGTGCCTACAGATATAACTCATTGAAATATCTATTGCATTCGATGTACGATGCTTTTCTACTCGTCGCCTCATCGAAATACACTAATTGTGAAAGTTTCGCATAGAATCGGACCGTATGATAGCGGAGATACAGTTATTAGAAATTATAAATGTCGTTGAAACGAGGGTTTTCGAGAATAATGAAATATTGGTGCCAAAATGTAAATTGAGAACGACGCGTCGCGTCTGTACGAACAATCACTCAGAAT
>NW_012079849.1:0-537 GCF_000956235.1 Wasmannia auropunctata
TGTGTGCCTTGTCGACTCAGTCGTGCCCCGGCGGTCACGGTGTTCTAGAGCCAAGCGTGTCAGAGTGGCGTGAGGCCTCGGCCGATCGCCGTTTGTACTCCCGCGTGATCCGATTCGAGGACACTGCCAGGCGGGGAGTTTGACTGGGGCGGTACATCTGTCAAAGATAACGCAGGTGTCCTAAGGCCAGCTCAGCGAAGACAGAAACCTCGCGTAGAGCAAAAGGGCAAAAGCTGGCTTGATCTCGATGTTCAGTACGCATAGAGACTGCAAAAGCACGGCCTATCGATCCTTTTGGCTTGAAGAGTTTTCAGCAAGAGGTGTCAGAAAAGTTACCACAAGGATAACTGGATTATGGCGGCCAAGCGTTCATAGCGACGTCGCTTTTTGATCCTTCGATATCGGCTCTTCCTATCATTGCGAAGCAGAATTCGCCAAGCATCGGATTGTTCACCCGCCAACAGGAAACGTGAGCTGGGTTTAGACCGTCGTGAGACAGATTAGTTTTATCCTACTGACTAGCCATTGCGATAGTAA
>NW_012079850.1:0-342 GCF_000956235.1 Wasmannia auropunctata
TTAATCGAAATATAAACAATTAAAAATTAGACTACTTTATTTTTCAAAAATTCATAGCTCTGTTACTAATAATGCTAGCTAACTGCTTTTTTTTCAAAATACGCGAAAAATGTTCTAGTTTACGAGAAAAAATGAAGATTCCAAAAATGTTTTGTTTTCCATTGTTTATTTAACAATAAACTTTTCAACAATTTTTTTAACAATCGGGGAGAGAGTCAAAAAATCTGAAAAAATATTTTTTATATACTTTCAGTTTTCCTACATCTTAGAAAAAAACCCCAGAACGTGTTTTGCCTCGTTTTTCGAAAAAAAATTTTTTTAGTTCTTGATGTGGGGAAAATA
>NW_012079851.1:0-456 GCF_000956235.1 Wasmannia auropunctata
TTCAGTGATTCTTTAATATGATTGATTCTTGCTTTTATTTAGATTTTCTGGATTTAAGTGTAGAAACCAATCATAATAAAAATATCATTAAACACACACTGATCTGTTGTCATCACATCAATCGATCGATATATATATGTATACATCGATCGAAGCGTGCGAGGCTGCCTAGCGCTCTAGCGCCTCTTGCGTCAGAAATTGTAAAAGTACACTTCCCCATGATACAAACATATTGTATCATGCACTTCCCCCACCCCGCAACTGGTCGGCGATAATGACGTTGACGTTTCTTAATCTGAAATTCCTACATTTCGGACTTTGCATTGCAATATCTCCGCTCGTAGGACATGTAGAAAAAAAATAAAAACACTTTCATTATATAAATCGAACCCAAGCTATCGATTAAGTCTAGTTAGAACTTAATCGGTTCGACCGTTATTAAGATCTCAAAATCTC
>NW_012079852.1:0-398 GCF_000956235.1 Wasmannia auropunctata
TACAAGCGCATAAGGTGTATGCATTTTTTTGCTCGATTTTATGTCATTCAGATACGTCGTCGTCGTCGTCGTCGTCGTCGTCGTCGTCGTCGTCGTCGTCGTCGTCGTCGTCGTCGTCTTCATCGCAAAATTTCAATCTTGTCCCCTTTTGTCTATAATTTATAATTTCATCGCTGTTGTTGTCGTTGTCTTTTTCTTCGCTTTTTTTCATAAAATTTCAATATTGTATGGTCTCTTTGGTCTTCTATATCGTCGTCGTCGTCGTCTTCATCGCAAAATTTCAATCTTGTCCCCTTTCATCTATAATTTATAATTTCGTCGCTGTTGTTGTCGCCGTCTTTTTCTTCGCTAAATTATCGTTAAAATTTCAATGTTGTATTGTCTTTTTGGTCTGCTAA
>NW_012079853.1:0-318 GCF_000956235.1 Wasmannia auropunctata
TCATTTTTAACATTTCAACAAAATTTTTTGATGATTCAACAAGAATTAATTTTCAGATCTGTATTCAGCAAAATTTTTAGACCTTTCAACGAAATCGTTTTTTCCGTGTAAACACAAAAATCTAAAAGACACATATTTTTTATAAATACGCGTCAACTATAAGATTTAAAAGATAATTCAGAAATTAAAATTAATACTTAATCCTTAAAGTTAATACTTCTATTTGATTCTAAACTCTACATAATTATTGTCAAAATAATATAAAAATGACATGATACATGTCATCATCAACAAAAATGTTTTAGATAAAATTTTGAT
>NW_012079854.1:0-332 GCF_000956235.1 Wasmannia auropunctata
TTCTCGTATAAAAAATTGTTATGACGTTCCTGTAAATTTAAAATCTCTTTTTGAGGAAAATTCCAAAAATTTACGTGAAGATAAAAAAGAAATTTTTGCAAAATTTTTAAATGAATTTGAAGATGTGTTCTCGGAGAATGTTATCACTGGGAATTGTCGGGGAACATGTTATCAACGTAAAAGATTCTTCCCCCATAAAGCAGGCTCCACGACGAATCCCAATACAAATGAGAAAGGAAGTGAATAAAATTATTGAGGACATGAGAAATCAGGGAGTGATAGAGGAATCTTCAAGTCCATGGATTTCACCCGCAGTACTTGTAAAAAAAAAG
>NW_012079855.1:0-413 GCF_000956235.1 Wasmannia auropunctata
TTTTCCAACTGTATTCTAAAAGGAAAGTGCAGTCCCTTGGTTAACTGTGCCGCGGCTTCTCGCAATTCCGCGACGATAGTCTCTAACGGCAGTAATCGTGTTATTACCAGTCCGTTGTTCGCGTATGTTATGTAGTCAATTATATTTTCTACGTCTTTGGTCAAGTCCGCGATTATCGTCGTCAGAACGAATAACTGTTCGTCCATGTCTTCGCGTTGCGTAAATTTTGCTAATTGCCACTCCATTCGACGGGTTACGTTCAATATTAAATTTTCGTTGTAATCTACGACTTGCTCTACATCGGTTAAATGTCCTAACGTAGCGTTTAATATTTTTAATTGATTTTTTACGGTCGTGCTGTAACGTCTGTTGGTTATTCCGACTTAGCGTTAGCTGTTCGTCTATTAGTTTTG
>NW_012079856.1:0-329 GCF_000956235.1 Wasmannia auropunctata
TATTCGAACTCGAACATTGCTTTGAGCAGGCATACTTTAATTTAAATCAAAATACGGACGCCGTTAGTAATAAGTTTAAGCATTTTGTCGATTATTTACGTCACAATTGTATTGTGAATAAAGACGATGCGATAAATATTTTGCGTAAGGTATATGATAAAACATCGCTTATTGAATGTGAACTCATAGCTTACGCGTCAGATCATATTGTGCACGATGCGTTCCATAATCAATTATGTATTAAATATATACATTATGTGTTAAATGTATTAATCATGTGTTAAATATATATACATTGTCTGTTAAATATACATTATGTGTTAAATTTA
>NW_012079857.1:0-348 GCF_000956235.1 Wasmannia auropunctata
TAATTTTATTAGCTAAAATAAAAGCGTATTTTAACAGGAGTAGCTAAGAAAGTGACATAAGGAAAGAATGATTTTGTTGAAAAATGTAAAAGTTTTGCTAGATATACCTCAATAGAATTAGTTAAACATTATTCAATTTTTCCAGCAAATATTTTTTGCTGTATCGCCTAAATTTTAACAACTAATAAATTTAGCTTTGGCAGTAACAATATTAGTTGTCCTTATATTTTAAAAACACACATTAGCTGCTACGGCTATATTTTAGCTGCGTTGGCCAATCCTTTCTCTGTCTGTGACGCACCCACATAACACCAGGCTATATCAAACGGCCGCACTCTTGAACAATTG
>NW_012079858.1:0-477 GCF_000956235.1 Wasmannia auropunctata
TTTCATTAGAACTTTCGTTTCCGAGATATTAAAAATCGGAAATCTGACGAGGCAAAACTTCGAGATAAAGCTAAGCGGTAGCGCAGTGCCAGTGCCGTATACTCACAAGTCATCACCCGACTTTTATAATATTATATACTTGGCGTCGCGCCGCTACCGCAGCGCTTGATTGCAAGAACAAAAGAACAGCATCATAGAGATGCAGATCAGGCTGTTGTAGAAAATATTGCTATTAACGGAGTTAAGGGAGTCTCATTATTGATGTTATTGCCAACTTTCAATATTACAGTTTCATTTCTTCCTGAATACATGCATGCAGTATTAACCAGTGCACGTGGTATATATGTAGGTTAAAAGAAATTGATTTTTAATGATCGACTGCTAAAAATTTGCCTTCCTTGTGAATTAACTCGGACACCACGCGTGCTTGAAAATATGAAATTATATAAAGCATCAGAACGAAAAAATCTACTATTC
>NW_012079859.1:0-308 GCF_000956235.1 Wasmannia auropunctata
AAATCTAAAGTGAGAGGGCTACACTCCACACTTCTCTTGTCCTTGTTCAATCGTTGGTGGGGAGAAGAAAAGAGGGGAGACCCGCGCCGCGCCGGCCGCCGTCAGCCGTGCCGGACAAGGACAAGAGCAGTGTGGAGTGTAGCCCTCTCACTTTAGATTTCTGCCTCACCGAGAACAATAGGGCGCGCAGCTGTCTATCTTATAAGTCTATGAGTGAGACCAAAAGATATTGTAAGAAGTTCATTTAGAGATACCACTGACGCTGAAGTGTCTGCTTTATCGACTTCGTACAAATTTGGCCGACTTTC
>NW_012079860.1:0-352 GCF_000956235.1 Wasmannia auropunctata
GGAAACACGCCCTTGCATTATGCGGCACTCAGGTAAGTAGAAAATCATTGTTGGATCTACCGTAACGTCAAACTAACGTCAAACTAACTAACAAACCCTTTCGTTTGATTAAACAGCAATCAGCTGGAGATAACGAATCTACTGTTATCGCGAGGCGCGATCGTCAACGCCTTGAACAACGTCAGACGTAGTGTTCTGCATATAGCCGCGCTGAAAAGTCAGCGTGAACTCTGCACCCTCCTCTTGGACGCTGGCGCATTTTTGCATGTGGTCGACCAGAACGGATTTACGCCCTTGCATTACACGTAATAACTTCGTATAGCAACTGAGTCGACAAGGCACACAGGGGATA
>NW_012079861.1:0-453 GCF_000956235.1 Wasmannia auropunctata
TTTTATTATATATAAAATGTTATAAATATTAACGAAGTATCAAATGAAGGGCTAGTGAGCCTTGCACGGAGTTAGTGCTAAAATTACAATTATTTAACAATAATAATTATCACCCAAACGTTTCGGCTTCGCATTGAGCCATCTTCAGTGGGTAAAAATACAAAAAATTTTTTTTATTACTACTTTACATTAGCGCTTTGTTCTTTCCGCTCGCACGAAGGTCGCTTCTCGCTCGTTGTGAGATCGTTCGTTGGAAACTCGCAAAACATGTGATCCCCATCCGTCAGATGACAATTAAACGGATCGTATCGGAGGAAAAACATATTACATCTTGAGTCAATGTGTAAAAACCGCGATGTCTGGCGAACGTTAGTCAGCTGAGTGACAAGCACAAAATGGCTTTGTATAAATATTGTTTATATAAAAAATATTAATCAAATTTACATTGAACAT
>NW_012079862.1:0-390 GCF_000956235.1 Wasmannia auropunctata
TTTTCAGTATTTTAAAATGCTTGTAAGCATCAATTTAAGATCGTTAGGCACCGAGATCCATATAGTAATTAATCGAAAGTTGCATGGGTTCTCTTTCTTGCCTCTCTTCTCATTTCCTATAGATTGAATGGGGAATTTTGACGCGGTTTCTTAAAAGATAATTAAATAAAATTCTAATCCTGGCTGAGGTAATATTTTTCGCAATAAGTCCTTTTCAGTATTTAACAATGCTTTTAAGCATCAATTTAAGATCGTTAGGCACCGAGATCCATATAGTAATTAATCGAAAGTTGCATGGGTTCTCTTTCCTGCCTCTCTTCTCATTTCCTATAGATTGAATGGAGAATTATGACGCGGTTTCTTAAAAGATAATTAAATAAAATTCTAATC
>NW_012079863.1:0-696 GCF_000956235.1 Wasmannia auropunctata
CGTTCGGCGACGTAGTACTGGCGGCGGACGTTACACCCCCCTCCTTAAGATGGTAAATAGCGGGTGAAGCACGTTATTTACATATACATATTAAACACGGCAGGTGGATACTACAAGTTTCTTATATTCCATCGTTCTTAAGTACTATTCTCTTACGCGTGTAATATGTGTTATAGCATATTCAATTTTAACTGAGCGATGGATAAGCAGAAAGTTCACGCACTAGCAGCAAGTGACAGTTTATAGGTTAGATCGTCCACTTAGCACAAGGTGACTTTTACGTTTTCTATTTTTTTATAATTTCTTTCTTTTTCTATTTTTTCTTTTGTTATTAAGTATTTGATATTTAACCGTAGGAGTCTCACCACAAAATTCGCGCACGATCACAGGCACCAGGTTCAATCATGGAACTCTCTGCAGTTGGAGCATCGTGGGCGTTCGAGATTGCTGCAGCCGATAGGAATTGCAGGGGCAGATGCAGTTCTCTCGAGGTCGTCCGTGTTGATAGCCAAAGTCGGGTACAGGGGGTCGACAGATTGGGTCATCGGGGGCACTCTGGCAACAGGACGCTCCATGGCAATGTTGACCTGAGATTTATCCTTGAGATCGCTCGTCTCGGAGGCGGCTCCATCGGCAGGCTCTGGCGATCGAGGTAGGTTGGGTTTCCCCAGGTGCAGCAGAAGGTTAGTGATGGAT
>NW_012079864.1:0-486 GCF_000956235.1 Wasmannia auropunctata
TAAGGGCCCTTAAACGGCTCAATCACTTTTCATAAAAAATATATATGTTGTAGATGTAGACAAGATACATTTGTAAAAAAATTTCGAAGATTTTTTGAAGCCAGAAACATTGCAAAAAAGAATATTTTTATTTATTTTTTTTAGTTATCTTATCGGTCTTGTACTACCACAGAAATTTTGCCGTAAAATTATTAGATGCTATTCTATAACATGTAATTTTTTCAAATTTTTGAAATGGGTACTTCATACTTAAAAAAAATATTCTTTTCCTGATTTTTAAAACCATCTTATCGGTCCACTATAAAGAGCTAATTCAATTTTTAACGCACAACTTAAGAAATGTATAATTAAACATATATAATACCTTCATTCAATTATGAGCACATTCTCTAAAGATTTTGCAATTAAGTGGCTAGATATTATAAAGTTATAAAATTTTATTTGATGTTTCGGATTTTCATTTTCTTTATTTCACGACTAACTTCA
>NW_012079865.1:0-321 GCF_000956235.1 Wasmannia auropunctata
CATAATGTTTCGCGATGAAATTACATCGTCAAACTGACGTAAAAACTGCAATTTAGCATTTTGGTGAAGCGCCGATGTACGGCAGCTGTGACACAATAGATTCGCGTAATATAATATTTTTTCAAGGACAAATAATATGTCTCACTGCATCGAACACATGTTAAAAAATGCAATTCAACAATTTGATCAGCTGTCACATAATACTTTTGTGTAATATAAGATTTTTATAAAAACAATTAAAATAACGGTGAGATCACCGAACGTGTTAACGTAATAACTTCGTATAGCATACAACTGAGTCGACAAGGCACACAGGGGATA
>NW_012079866.1:0-458 GCF_000956235.1 Wasmannia auropunctata
TCTCCACGTATAGCAGGTTGACATGCTTCTCCTTCTTCGTGTCAGCGAGGCGAATCGGTAGGACCGATATTTGTTCCTTGTTCTCAATGGTATATACGTTGATGGAGATTGCGTTGAGATTCTCAAACTTTTTTATTTGATTTAACGTCATTGGAAATTCAATGTCCTTGAGATTTAACACAGATTTATAATGCGGATACGACGATTCCAGGTCTGTGTTACTTTTAGCTAGATATAGAGCGGCCACCACTGACCATGCAAAACATGCATTGTCCATAGAGCGCACGTTCACGATCGCTCTCTTCGTCATAATTTCTCGCGGTAACTGGATATAACACCCGCGTGCAAAGGATTAAACTTATTTATATTAACTGAGCAAGTTCAATATACGCGATAATGCCCACCACTGTCACGTTCTTGAAATTCTTCTAGCGACGCTAAGGTAGGCTCAACAACGC
>NW_012079867.1:0-418 GCF_000956235.1 Wasmannia auropunctata
TATTTTCACGAGTCGCACTGTCAAGTCACAGATCGATAACGATGACGATGATGTCGGAGTTGACTGCATGAGTCGCTCGACGTCCGCGCGTCTATCCATCAGCGCTCTCCAAGTTTCGTAAGACAGAACGATGCCGTTGCCGCGATTGTCACCGATCGTCAGATCGATCGTGGACAAAGGTCCAGCGTTGATTTCGATGTCCAGCCATTTGTAGGACGTATGAGTCAATGCCAATCGCCTTCTCAAAATGCGTGGCACGCTCGATGGACTGAAAAGAGAAAAAAGAAAACGGATGAGTTATATGCTGGAAAAATTTCTATACAAAATTTCATAATAAAGAAATATAAAAATGGATACTTACGGCTTCTCACTCACGGCCTCGATTGGAACGTAGAAATTAGGCCATCTTGCGTAGGTA
>NW_012079868.1:0-393 GCF_000956235.1 Wasmannia auropunctata
ATTTTTCAATAAAGAAACGACAACCAAGAGTATTCGAACGTTCGGTAAAAAGAAACTCACTGCGTCGAACGTTAAATTTTTGAAATCATTGAGATTCATTGTACGAAATATCTAAAATGGTTGATATCCTGAACATTGGAGGTGAGCCGATCTTTGACGATAGCATCGTCAAGATTGAAACTCACACGTATAACCCATATGTCAACACATCATTTCAACATGACGAGATAAGGATACCAATACAACAGCAGGATTTATACACATTGCCGTGTGAAAGTTCACTTTACGTCGAAGGAAGATTGACAGTAAAGACACAGAATGATAATACACCAACAATTGGAAATAATTGTGTGGCGTTCATGTTTGACGAAATGAGATCGGAAGAGCACACGT
>NW_012079869.1:0-330 GCF_000956235.1 Wasmannia auropunctata
AGGTCCACACTGTTGACTGTGGGGAAATGAACGAATGCGCGATCAAATTACCGAGCGAAGACGACAAGTGGCTGAGTTTTAACAACTACAGCAGGAAGGAACGTGTCCCGTTTGTCGTGTATGCCGACCTGGAATGTATCCTAACAAAAATGGAAAGAGATCCGGAAACACCGAGCTACAAATATCAGCATCATCAAGTATTTAGCATAGGTTATTACGTACACTGCTCGTATAATGACGCGTTATCGACGTATCAGTTTCGTCGCGATACGGATTATCGTATAACTTCGTATAATGTATGCACTGAGTCGACAAGGCACACAGGGGATA
>NW_012079870.1:0-536 GCF_000956235.1 Wasmannia auropunctata
ATATTTGTCAGCGCTGTGGCAGCAATTATATAGCGCCAATGAGCAGCCGATATATATATACATATATATACATATATATATATGTAGAAATTTTTTATTTTTTTTCTCCGTCCTTGAAATAACCTGTAAAAAAATATATTTATTTATGAAATATGACTGAGTGATTTACGTAATTATAAAAATAAAATGTTTTAATTTCATTAATATATGTATTTTAATAACGCTAAACACCCTACACACACACACACACACACACACACGCACACGCACACGCACACGCACACGCACACGCACACGCACACGCACACGCACACGCACACGCACACGCACACGCACACACACACAGAGGGTGTCCCATCTCTACCGCATTTCCTCTTAAGAACGTGTGAGATAATTTTGAGTCGAAAATCCTAATACAAAAATGTCGAAGCTATAATACTTTACAAATTATAAACGATTTAAGTTGAACAATATTAACGACTGAAATTCGCGCGCTCAAGCACGGGACATCCGATGGCCCTGTTTATAAATTTCAA
>NW_012079871.1:0-429 GCF_000956235.1 Wasmannia auropunctata
TTGAAATCAATAAAATTAACCAAGTACCTCATTATTAAAAAAACCTCAAAAAAGCTTATTTATGAAAAATATTCAAAAATTGAAAAAAGGAAAAGTGATAAACTAGATTATAATGAAGAAAAAACTTGGCGTGCCCGGGTCGTTTTAAAATGCAATATTCCACATGTTTTATAGTATATAAATTATTTGCAGATATATACAAACATGAAACTAATAGTCAAAGTACCTGGGTCGCATGAAAACGTTCCACAGCCAATGATTTATAGTATATGAAAAATTTGTAATACAAATAAATATACATATATAAAAACATTATTACATACAATAGTTGCGGATATACACAAACACGAATGCAATAGTTAGATAATGGATATATACAAACATGAATGCAATTGTTAGATAAAAAGCATTATATATTGAAATCATTTT
>NW_012079872.1:0-534 GCF_000956235.1 Wasmannia auropunctata
TATCCCCTGTGTGCCTTGTCGACTCAGTTGTATGCTATACGAAGTTATTACGTTCTACGTAGTCGCCGTTGATGAATTGAGTGTCTAAGTGTTTGCCGTCAAGGAACTAAGTGTTTGGTGTTGTCTAGGTCTTCGCCATCGAGGAACTAAATGTTTAGATGTCGTCCAGGTCTTCGCCGTCGACGAATTATATGTCTACGTGATTGCCGTCGAGGAACTAAGTGTCTAGGTGTTGTCTAGGTCTTCGCCATCGAGGAAGTGAATATCTACGTGGTTGCTGTCGAGAAAATGAATGTCTACGTTGTCCCCGTCGAGGAACTAAGTGTCTAGGTGTCGTCTAAGTCTTCGCCATCGAGGAAGTGAATGTCTACGTAGTCGCCGTCGATGAAATGAGTGTCTAAGTGTTCGTCATCGAGAAACTAAGTGTTTAGAAGTCGTCCAAGTCTTCGCTGTCGAGGAAGTGAATGTCTACGTAGTCGCCGTCGATCTTAGTGATGTTATACGATTCATTTTTTCAATAAAATAAAATAAACT
>NW_012079873.1:0-455 GCF_000956235.1 Wasmannia auropunctata
GCGGTATTTGGCAAAACCATGGAGAATGTGCGCAATCACGTCGATGTGCGGCTTTTAACGAAATGGGAAGGTAGATTTGATGCTGAGGCGATGATCGCGAAACCGAATTTTCATAGTCGTAGCGTCTTTTCGGAGAATCTGGTCGCGGTAGAAATGCGCAAACTCGAGGTCAAGTTTAACAAACCAATCTACGTGGGTATATGTATTCTCGACATATCCAAGACTTGTCTGTATGAATTTCATCATGACTACATGCTACCTTCTTTTCAAGAAAAATGTAAAGTAATGTACACCGATACTAATAGTCTAATTTACCACATCGAATGCGACGATGTTTATGAAATCATGAAGCGTGACATTAGGAAATTTGATACGAGCGATTACACGGTTGATAATGTGTACGGTATTCCACTCACTAATAAAAGGTTCCGGGCTGATGAAAGACGAAAACAATG
>NW_012079874.1:0-410 GCF_000956235.1 Wasmannia auropunctata
TCGACTGGGCTCGTACCTGTTTATCTTGCCAGCGAAGCAAAGTCAGCAGACATGCGAAGCTACCTCACGAACATATCAACGTGCCCAACGAGCGTTTTGCTCATGTGCACCTGGACATCGTCGGGCCGCTGCGTCCATCACGAGGATATCGGTACTGTCTAACTATAATAGACCGGTTTACTCGTTGGCCCGAAGCAATCCCCATCGCTGATATCACAGCCGAAACTGTCGCAGAGGTATTCTACGCTCATTGGATTTCTCGCTTCGGGACCCCGCTACAATCACTACGGATCAAGGATCCCAATTTGAAGCCATCCTTTTTCAAGCACTAACACATCTAGTTGGTTGCAAAAAGACAAGAACTACTGCGTATCACCCATCGGCTAATGGCATGATCGAACGCTGGCACA
>NW_012079875.1:0-480 GCF_000956235.1 Wasmannia auropunctata
GAAAGAAAAAAACTCATCCCTTTACGCCGTAATGATATATCATTTTACTATATAATCATTGCAATTAAAGAGACACTATCCCGTAGAAGCGCGTACACGGGGAGAATTTTATTTTAAAATTTACCCTGAAAATCAAGTTAATCGTAGGACAACATATATAGTATTTCGACGAAATTTTATACAATTTTCACTATTTTTTTAAACACATATTACAAGTTTATTGCAGTGCACAGTAAAGTTTATTGTAGCGTATAGTAAAATTTGTCGAAATACTATATATGTTGTTTCGCGATTAACAAAATTTTCAGAGTAAATTTTAAAAGGAAATTCTCTCTGTGTACAATAATTTTTTTAATAATTTTACGTAACGCTTTTCCACATTTGCACGAATTAACAATGATTTAATTTGTAGGATCCAATTGCCGGAGCAACGGAAGTGGCAACGGCAAGCAGAGGAGATCGCGGACGAACTTTACCATC
>NW_012079876.1:0-309 GCF_000956235.1 Wasmannia auropunctata
AAATCGTATCCTTCATAAGTTAACTTTTGCGCTTCTACGTCACTGGCCATTAAAGACATCTTATAAATGGCTCTACTTAAACACCACAAGATTTCAACATCGTTATTATCCTACGTAATATAAAAGACATATTACATTTATACTCAAAAAAAAAATATATATATATATATATATGTACTACATAAATGATAAAATAAAGACTTTTATTTAACATCAATTAGACTAAATTGAACAACTTTTCTATAAGATACATAAAGGATGTAGAGATGAGTAAAGCCTGTCTCTTATACACATCTCTGAGCGGGCTGG
>NW_012079877.1:0-870 GCF_000956235.1 Wasmannia auropunctata
TTTCTACCTATTCTGCAACTTTAGCGCTATTTTCACTTCCGGCGGGAGTGAATGCCCTTTTTTTAGAGACTGTTTAGTGTTTTTCACTCCCGGCGGGATTGAAAGAAGTAGTTCCCGCGCAAGAATAAAACGCACAGGCATATTAAATAGCACCGTATATGCACTCGCAATATAAATTTACGTATGCATCTCGGGAGGGAAAGCCGTATTTCATCGACCAGGATAATTTCCCGAAACTAAGACACGGCTCGTGCGCGCTAACGCATAAATAACTATTATATGTGACTTCTACTAGTTCTTCTGCATATAAAAATATTTTATATTCCACGTGCATGTATTCGGTGCTATTCGGTGCCTGTGCGGAGGTGTAGAATGATAATGTTTATAACCTACAATTCGAACCAGCTATTTTCACTCCCAGCGGGTGAGAATGTCCCATTTTTCGGGAATGAATGTACTGTTTTTCACTCCCGCTCGAGAGTAAGAGTAGTAAAACGACGACGTAACGACGCCATCTGGTGAGTCAAGTTATTCTACATGGGTAGTATACTAAATGTTACTCGTGAGGTACTCTTTTTTTGAGTGCACGAATAGCACCGAATACATGCACTTAGAATATAAAATTACGTATGCACCACGGGAAGGAACATGCCGTCTGTCAATGGACAGGCTGATGTCTTCGAAACTCAGATACGGCTCGTCCGCGCGAGCGCGCACGAGCCTACTCTTCGTTCCAAAGACATTAGCCTCCCCATTGAAAGACGGCCTTCCTTCCCTTGATGCATAAATAACTATTATTTCCTACGTGAAAAACAATGTATCAAAATGTTTTTAAAGATTTGTAATATATCTAGTTTTATTATTTCGAGT
>NW_012079878.1:0-453 GCF_000956235.1 Wasmannia auropunctata
TTACGATAATTTTTGACGAAGTTGCTCCATCTTAAAATTTACCTATTTTTAGAGGATAGAACAGGTGATCCTTCAATTTTTTAGACCAGTATATAAACACATAAATAACATTATAACGTAATTGAAACAGTTTATAATTAAACATAATAATCGCTAACACAATTCATTGTTTATTGGTTGTATGTCAAACAAACAAAAATAAAAATTTAAATTATTATCTATGATTCACTCGATCATTAATCAATGATGTTCAGTGTGAAAGTGAACTAATATACAAGTATTGAACTGCATTAACGATCTCTCAAATTTATGATACAGGTATTATACAGAACGTTACAAAATAAATATATTGCATTACGTATTCTACATTGCAAGCTTCATCTATTTATTACTCGGAAAAATAAGACATCTTTCTTTTTAATAGTATTTCGCTCCGATGTTTTCTTAAGGTGG
>NW_012079879.1:0-2227 GCF_000956235.1 Wasmannia auropunctata
TTTATAAACGTTGCATATATATATATATATATGCCGATAGTACTCCAACTTTCAAGCTTCATAACTCAAGATTTATTTCATAAAAAAATATTTTATTTATGTGTTTTGGAAAGTTCTCGAGGCGTGCTATAAGAACATGTAATAAAAAATTGGGGATTCTATTTAAAAATTCAAAGTGACCTTGTCCTGACCTTGGCGACGCCACTCAGGGTCAAACCAATGTTATCATCTTATGTCCCCCTCGAAGTCCGAAAACTTTTGTCTGAAAAATTTTTCTCTCCCGGGCTTGATTTTCGAGATATTCGACTAGATGGATTAAAATGGTCCACCCTGTATATGATAGTACAAGGTGTCTCGTACGGATGGTACAGCGCTTGTGGGCAGGTAGTGTGGACCAAACTGAACAAAAAAGTCCTCTACCATTTTGCGATCTTCGCAATAGTTATCGAAATACTAATCATTTTAAAAAAAGAAAAAATTTTACATAATGGCCAAGTTTTTGCTTCACTATGATTCTGTTACGTCCAATCCCCGGGAAATGATTTATTATAAAAAAAGAAAGGAAAACTACAAGAGAGTCCCGTTTAGAAACGAGGCTGGGTTCGGAGAGAGAGGGATACGGAAAGACGTAACCAGATAGCCTGTCTCGCAGAAAGGCACGGTAGCATATGTGCGAATCAAAGGCACTTTGATGGACGAGTCAACGTTCTGAAGGGACGATGTTACTCGATTTTAAATCAGCGCGATCGTTGGTCCTGTTTCGGTCAAGGAACTTAATCCCTTAGACTCAGAATCGGACCTGTGCGATTTTCTGCGAGAAAGGGGGATGAACAGGGGTAAGGTTGTTTAATTGCAATAGAGAGATTGAGAATTAATTGCTACAATTAATTTTATTGCTAGTTATGTTTACCATCTTCATGGTAAATGATTGATGGAATTAATGTTATTAATTTAACATTTCTATTATTACACAATAGAAATTACAAAACAATGGATTTCGAAGAATACAAGAAAAATTCGGATCGAAGTTATAATAATTATAACGGATAATACTTATCTTATTTTATTTCGAAAGGTGTGTGTAAAACACATTTGGGGAATAATTTGGATTTTCGACATTATAGAGATAATATAGTAAGGATTAATAATTCGGAAATTGTTTATTATAATCGACATTAAAATAAAAAGGGGGGCGCGAACAAGAGAGTGAATATAAAATATCATAAATTACATTACTTATTTATAGGTATGTATAATTATTTATGTATATTATATTATTTTTACATTTCTATTCCTCGACGAGCTCCTCCAGCGTGGCGGTAGAAGGGGGAAAGAAATTATAAAAAAAAGAACGGGAACTAAATAGGAGAAAAGGGAGTGGTGCATATATACCGGAATGCAGTCATGGGGAGGAAATAATCTGACTACGGAACGGATTTCTTCGACACTAAAGGCATCTGGGCCGATAGTATAGGTGTTGAGGGAGTAAGTTGTTGTGGATATTGGGAAATCAACGATTCTAATGATTTGTGTTCTCCATAGTAGAAATAGTAGCGAGAGCGAAAAGGGGGGATTTCTTCAAGAAATTCCACGTCTGTCGTGGAATTTGCCGGGGAAGATACTCGTATGTGATTTTCTACGTCCATCTCGATGGAGCACGCGGGTGAGAGGGGACGAGATTCGTCTGGGGAAATAGGTGCTGGGGAATAAGAAGGAGAGTAAGAAGGTGAAGGAAACCGTGGAAAATAGACATTAAAAATGTAAAAAAACCGCCAAGTATATTTTTTAACGTTTTTACCTCGAAAAAAATTGTATCAGATTGAAAAAAAATGAGACCTTTGTATCATCTTAAATATATTTATAATATGAATTCGAAAAAAAACTGTTGTTAAATTATAAAAAAAACCTAAGTGGCATTATCTTCAATATATAACAATCACGCAAAATTATTTTGTAATTAATATACCCCGAAAAAAACTATTGTATCAAATTAAACAATCAAAATCCAAGTTGTATTAACGTATACATGATTTAAAAAAATTTAATTTAATAAATTAAAAATATAGTATTACTAAAAAGAAGTGAAATCAAAATATTATTTCAAGTATATTTATTGTAATTGAATTAAAAACTAAAAAAAATATACCTCGAAAAAAAATATTATATCAAATTAAACAAGTAAAATCCATGTTGTATTATTTTCAATGTATACGTAAAAATAAAACAA
>NW_012079879.1:7958-9174 GCF_000956235.1 Wasmannia auropunctata
AAGAAGTCTCCGTGCTTCTTGCCTTTGGCGATGATGAGTTGATCGCGAGTCGCGGGACCGCGGTAGGACATTTAAATTTAATCCGCGATGCACTAAAGACGAGACTGATTTGAGACAAGTTACTATTGAGTTATCCACAGTTTAAATAAAAGGTTGACGACTTACTACTTGCTGGTTGCAATTTGAGAGAAAGAGCTGTGGAGGCTGGCAGGGACCCACGCCGGGTAGGAGCTGGGCTCCCGAAGGCCGATTGTTCGGGACTTCTCTGTCTCTCCAGGAGAGTTGATGGAGTGATCTTCGGCACTCGATTTTTAAGTGCGCACAGATTCTAAGTTCTTTCGCGCGCCTTGGCAGCATAACGACAGTTAAAGTGACAGAGTGAGAAATGCTAACTTTTGAATGCTGAAATCTAAGTATCCCGAGACGCCTAGAAAAGTTCTATATATACTTAGGAGAGTGGTCCGGCTCCTTTGTTTTTCGGGAGGCGCAACTTCCGGAAAAAGGGTTATCGGGGTGACACTTTATATCCGGGAGCTGGTGAATTTCGCGCGGCGTTGACAACCGATAGATAAAGTCCTCGTCTAGTTTGACGCGTAAACAACGATAAATGGGAGTATTAATTTATGTTGATAGATTAACCTGCTTTTCTTAAGATCGTGTGTTGCTTCGATATGCCGCCTTGAGGGATCAAGAAGCAAGAAAGAAAAAAAGGCGATCACCAAACCCTTTCCTAAATTCTTTCGTGTTTCTTGTTACAATACTTGCATTTAATAAATAATATAATGGCGTATGCTTGTGCATACCCATATACATATATATATTTATTTATTACTATTATATATATATATTTTTCCTTTTTTTTATTTGGTCATTAAGAGGGTTGATATTTCTTTTATGGTTGTTAAAAGGAGTCCGTGTAAATATACAGGGTGATTCAGAACAACCCCTCGTCCTTGAAAAGACGTATTCTTGACTCAATTCTAAGACGATTTTTCCTTTACAAAAATTTTGTCCGAAGCTTAGTTTTCAAATTATAACGAGAAATAGTTAGCAATTTACGGGCCGCGTACGGATGGTAGACAGGGGCGGCGCAACTTACTGTCCGCCGGCAGGCGGTACGCGGGACCGTCGCGACGATCAGCTGACTACACGCGCGCATAAACATGCGTTTACATTCTCTCTCTCTCTCTTTTTCACACACACACACACACACGCA
>NW_012079879.1:11382-12710 GCF_000956235.1 Wasmannia auropunctata
TCTGCCGGCGGACAGTAAGTTGCGCCGCCCCTGTCTACCATCCGTACACGGCCCGTAATTTGCTAACTATTTCTCGTTATAATTTGAAAACTAAGCTTCGGACAAAATTTTTGTAAAGGAAAAATCGTCTTAGAATTGAATCAAGAATACATCTTTTCAAGGACGAGGGGTTGTTCTGAATCACCCTGTATATATATACATGTGTATGCAAATTTACATGCTTACTTGTATTTTTATGTTTACATTGTTTCTTGTCATATAAGAACTTTAACGCAGAAAATGCTTAAACTACCTGAATGTCTCCTTCAGTAATGAGACGTCGTTTTAAATGATTAAATCGTTAATTTAGAGCCTTGTGGGGAGCACCGGTACTCCCTACCCTTATTCCAAAGCCCTTTTGTTAATATGCTGGAATATTCTTACGTAGTGGGGGCAATCCTCTGTAAGTTTGACCTTGATTAATGTTTTTTTACAAATCGTGCAAATTGTTTGATTATATAATGAATCGATATAAATCAGAAAATGTGGAAAGACAACTTCGTACTCAGATTTTTGGTCATCCGGCATGTTCTCGTAACAGCCGTTGCAGATCTTATGACTGTTATTGGAATTTTCATAGACCATACATCCTTTCATTGTGGTAACACATCGGAGGTTTGCTAGGAATCGACAGGCGTTTTGCCGATTGAGAGGGTTCTTTCTTCTCGAGGTGATGGGCCAACAGAAGTTGCAAAACGCAAACATTTTGCATATATTGAAATTGACGATCAGGTAGTTTAGAATTATTATTAGGAGGAAAAAAGAGAGCGGGGGGGGGAAGAATTTTTATATTTGATTGCATGCTAATATGTTAATGTTTAAAATCCCTTTTTTCCCTTTTTGTTTGGTTTCTTTTATATTTTTTTTGTTTTATATTGAGGGATATACGTCCTCTAATATTTTCTCGGTATGTTTAATATATCCTAAATCTATAAGCATTCCTTTAACGTTCGTCACCCCGCTTCCATTTTCTCTCCTTATTTTTAACTTTACGAGTGCTTGCTCGTCTAGGCTTCCTTTGATGCTGATCCATCCATCGTGTCGTTCGATCAAGATTTTCATTAGTTGTCTTGTTCGCCGAAGCCACTCTTTCCTCAGTGGATTGGGTCCTATGTTCGCTAAGTCCGCAAGGGATGGCTTGCCATTCTAAGTCGCGAAATCTATCTTCAAACGTGTAGACTTCAAAGTAGCGTCATTCGACGACCCGACCCCAGTCCTTCAGGAGGATTGAAGCTATGCCGTTGCCTTTAATCTGAAGGACGATGCCCCTGTGCCATTTCCGACCTTCT
>NW_012079880.1:0-516 GCF_000956235.1 Wasmannia auropunctata
TGAAGTGAGCGCGAAGAGCCGCACGTACGGCACGCTACGCTCCTGCGTACTCCGGCTAAGCGCGACCTGATTGATTAACTTTATTCGTTAATAACTCTGTAAATAATGGTCTGAGCCAAAATTGAAAGAGGAACTTTTAGTTCAAAATTTCATTCTCTTCACACCTTGAAATATTAATTAAGTGTTACGGGACACCCTGTATCTAAACTGAGGTGCAAGCAATTTTCTTTTCAAAAAATACAGGAAGAATCTTCTTTAAAGGTAAATATGAAAATGCACATGACTATATAATATTTATTGTTAATAAATTAATTTATCATATGTTTTGTTGGCAGTTTACAACAAATTTCTATGTCATTCAATTTGATGACGGGATAGCATTAGTCCCTAATAATTGGTTGCGGATATCTGAAGATCAAAAGCAACAAGTTTGCTTCTATCCAAATTACAATGTAAAAAAAAGGCTGAATAAAGCTATACAGAATAAGGAAATACCGGATTTAAAAAATGTACAAG
>NW_012079881.1:0-563 GCF_000956235.1 Wasmannia auropunctata
TAAATTAAGGTTAAGTTATTTTTAACTAATGAAACAATGGAGTTCAATAATTTAAAATAGTTTAAATTTAACCCAAAGGGTTAAAAGTAACTATTTATTAAGTAAGAGCAGTGGTGAGTTAATGAGATTAAACACTATAGATTTAGGTTAACACTATAGATTTAACAGTGTATATAATATAATATAATTGTATTTCTCTGTCGTATTACGATATATTGAAGTTTATTATATAGATTTAACAGTGTATACAGGGTGTCCCAGAATTGGCGCATTCGGAGTACAGGACGTTATACTTCGTGCTAAAAGGAACAACTTTTTCCTTTAGCAAATTTTGATCTGACAAGTAATTTTGGCAGGAGAGCTGGTTAAAGTTAACGAATAATCGCTCTTATCCATGCGGCGCTCAGGGCCGGCGCGCGCTCCTCCATTCACTTGTTCCTAATCCTTGGCTAATATTTACAAATAATTTCTTAAGATACTAATACGGCTCTATTATAATTATTTTTACGACATTTTAAGACTGTGTTTAAGTACAGTCTTAAATATTAAGAATCAATTATACA
>NW_012079882.1:0-367 GCF_000956235.1 Wasmannia auropunctata
AAAATATTTAATTTATAATGTAGTATGTTGAAATTAACATTGATATTTTGGCATTTTTTCTTTTTTTTTTCAAGAGAAATCAATATTTTATTAATCTTTAGAGTTTTTATTTTGATATATTTTCATATTAAAAAATATGAAAAATATTGTACCAATAACAAAATATGCATTTTACTTTGCTATATTTAAGTATATGTATATTAAATTATTTATTGTCTATCATTAAAAATATTAGAACGTCGCATTGTTGTGGCTTCCAGAAAATATGTGGTTTGCATTTGTTTATGCGTAAATCAGTCTTCCGAGAAAAGCAAAAGTTTATTACATTGTTTAAAAGGTACATAAAAACGGAAATATTCGTTTCCCA
>NW_012079883.1:0-681 GCF_000956235.1 Wasmannia auropunctata
TTATATCTCAATATTTGAATTGCAAATTAATATCCATATTATTTATCAAATATCTTACCTCCATATGTCTTTTAATATTATATGATTCTTTTATATTCGTTTTGTATCCTCCAGAAAACTCTTCACATTCAGAAATATAGATATCCATTTATGCACGGCATAGAGACAAGAGCCATACGTATCAAATCGTATCCTTCATAAGTTAACTTTTGCGCTTCTACGTCACTGGCCATTAAAGACATCTTATAAATGGCTCTACTTAAACGCCACAAGATTTCAACATCATTATTATCCTACGTAATACTCAATTTACTTATAATGATTACTTATTATTTTTTTATGCTTAAAATGAGAAAATATTTACAATTTTAATTACTCGATTCGCTACTCTGCTAAAAGAATTATTTTTAGTTAAAATTACTTAAAGTAGTAGTGTGTGTGTGTGTGTGTGTGTGTAAAATTCTTAAAGTAGTAGAATATAATGTGCTTTACTCATCTCTACATCTTTATGTATCTTATAGGATTAATATCGTACGATAATCATGATAATTTGCGAGATCATTTTCATATTTTTTACAAAATATATCTCAATATTTGAATTGCAAATTAATAAATATTAAATATTAAAAATAGATATTATAATACTAGATCGGAAGAGCACACGTCTGAACTCCAGTCACT
>NW_012079884.1:0-511 GCF_000956235.1 Wasmannia auropunctata
TTGAGGCTGCCGAAGTCCTGCGTCGGCATCCTCAATTATTATGGGTCATCGTTGCAATATTAGATTGCAACAGTGACCTGCTTATTACTAAGTGTGACGTTGTAAGGCACAGCGAGACTTACAACATCCCTTCCCCTTTGAAAAAAGAAAATGAGGGGTCGAATTTTCTTATACGCTGTACAATATTATATATTACAATTTACGCACAAGAATTCTTATTTACTAATATCGCGCGCTATTTTTTAAGATGGACTTGGGCGTCCAGAGGTTCTCGCGCCTGGGTTCGGTGACAGTCACCTTTTTACCTCTAACTCGTTTACATATTATATATACTGTTCCGCCCGTGTCTAAGTCCGCGTCGAAGTCCGCGTCATCCCGTATGTACGAACGAGCCGACGAGAGGAGATTGTTTCCTGGACGACGGACTGTCGGCTGTCAAACGGACGCCATTAGAGAGAGAGAGCTGAGCTGTTAGTGCGAACGGACGTGCTCTGACTTACTCTGTGTTTCT